>NC_090252.1:45285849-45288349 GCF_037325665.1 Littorina saxatilis
CGGTTATAGAGGTAAGAGCGAATCCACTGGTACATGTTGCTGGACACGCCTTTCCTCAGCAGTTTTACAAGGAGTCCATCTTTCCAGACCTTGTCAAAGGCCTTCTGAAGATCTATCCAGGTGACGAAGACCAGCTTCTGTTCCTGAAAGGCATCTTCAACTTCTTGCGCCAGGTAAGTGACCTGATCTTCAGTGCTGCGGAACTGTCGGAATCCAGCTTGTTCAGGGGCGAGGAGGTTCCTGGATTCCAGGTACCACCTGAGGCGCTCGTTCACAATTCTCTCCAGGGTCTTCACAACACAGCTGGTGAGGCTGATTGGGCGATAGCTGGTGGCCTTCTTTGGATCCTTCCCTTTTTTTAAGATGGGGATCATGATCGCTTCTCGCCAGAGTTGTGGTAGCGATCCTTCTTGCCAGCTGCTGTTGAAGACCTCGAGTAGCTTGTTCTCTGCTGCACTACCAAGGTGGGTTAGCATCTCGTTGGTGATGCCGTCTGGGCCAGGGGATTTCTTCGCCTTTGACTTTTTCAGAGCTGAGTGCAGCTCGTGGAGTGTGAGTGGTTGACTCATGGCGTCCACTGTCGACTGTCTGGCAGGTCTCTCTCTTTTCTCTCTTCTTGCTTCTCTCTGTTTCTCGGGGCTAACATGGAGGTTGCTCTCAGCTGCATAGCTTTCAGCAAATTGGTTGGCAGCATGCTTTCCAGTTAGCACCTTCCCGTTCTCTTCTAATGTGATCTTTCCTCTGCTGGTGTTCTCATCATTCAACTGCTTGGTGAGCCTCCAGAGCTTTCTGCCATCCTTCTCAAGGTTCAGAGAGCTTGTTTTCTCTTGCCAGCTTCTCCGTCTTGCCTGTAGCTTCTTTTTGAGAAATTTGGCTTTGGCTTCCTGGAGGCGGATGTTGTTGTTTTGTGACGGGTTGACTTCTGCTTCCCTTCTGGCGTCTGCCAGATCATCATCCAGTTCCTGCAATTCATTGCTCCAGTAGGGCTTATAGTCTCTCCTGGCACCCCTGGGAATGGACTCACGCGCTGCTCTGAGGATGCTCATGTTTAAGTCCTTCGCCACCATGTTGATGTCTCGACCCTCGACTCTGATGTCTTTGGTGAGTTCGCTGGTGCGGTGTCTAAAGAGGAACCAGTTCGCTCTTTTGTAGTTCCACCGTGGGAAGGAAGCTTCAGTGCAGGACTCCATGCCCAGGGTCAAAAAGACTGGCCGATGGTCACTTCCACCTAGCTGTTCTCCGACCTCTCTGCTGGTTAGCTGGTGCATGTCTTCCGTGCAGAAGGCTAGGTCAGGAGTTGATGTAGTGTGCCATCTTCTGGAGTAGAATGTAGGGCAGTCAAAGGGACTGTTCAAAAGGATGAGACCTTTGTCGTCCTGCCAGTTCTCCACCTCTTCTCCTCTCCGATCCAGGTGGTCATATCCCCAACTCTGTGAATGACTGTTGAAGTCACCCACCACGATGAAGTTGGAGGCCTTTGCGGGGATCGTGTCAAGGGCGAGGTGTCTATCATTGGGGCAGTAGAAGTTGACAAGATGGAATTCTGATGTCTTCGTCTGGATTCGAATCACCTGATATTCGGAGTCCTCCATGTGCGTTTCTATCAAACAGGCATTGATGTTGTTCCTGATGAGGGTCAGGATTCCTCCTTTGCTTCGGTCTGTTCTGTCGGACCTAAGGCACTGGTAGCCTCTCACTTTGAAGGACTTTTGGGGTGTCAGGTGCGTCTCCTGAATACAGCAGATGTTGATGTTCTTCTCATGCAGGATATGCTCCAACTCTGTCTTCTTGTTCAGGATACTTTCTGCGTTCCAGTGCATGACCTGAAAAGGTCGCTGCTGACTGGGTTTCTTCCTGGTTGTGGTGGTGCCAGTCACTTTCCTCCCGCGTCCCCTGGCGTGACAAGACGGACGGGAGGGACCTCCAGTAGTTGGGGCTGAGTCCCTTTGAGGCATGGGACCCGACGCTGCTCCACCCTGGGGGGTCCTCAATGGGCGAGCGCCATTTCCATCTGTGCTGGTTGATTGTGTCATCATTTGCGTAAGTGCGTGTACCCGTGGTTTGTTAGAATGCGCCGTGCGGCCCGGGTCCTCCGTCTTCAGCATTCGGGGTTTTCTGTCGGGGTTACCTCACCCTTAGCTCATGGCCCGTACGTCCTACCCTGAGAGCACAGGGGGGAGGATTTTCCGGGATCCCACCCGGAGCCAGTTTGGTCCGCGGCCGCAAGCGGCTGATCTCCATATCTGAAGACCGTTCCCCTATCCGCCACCCGGGGACGCGCTGGGTTGGGGGTGGTCGCCCCACTGAAAATCTCACACTGGGTTAAGAAAGATCAGCCTGTCCCAGACGCCAATTGATGAGACTGAACATGCCTCTGCCTAGGATTGACCTATTCAAATCTAGTTTAGTCTATTCAGGTAGCAGTCTCTGGAACACTCTTCGTCCGACAATCATACGGCAAACTAGCAGCACAAACGTTTTTAAGACCAGATATATATAC
>NC_090252.1:45290849-45308349 GCF_037325665.1 Littorina saxatilis
ACCCTCAAATAAAACAATAGGTCAAATCACTACAATCACATCAAACACATCTGGAATGATACAAGGTAACACATCTTCCACAACATTCTGGAACACACACAACAAAAAATGAACAGTTAATGGCGGGGACGAACAACTGTTGTAACAGAAATTGGCAAGGACAAGTCATGAATGGCTCACAGAACTGGCGGTGAAAAAGTCGCTCCACTCAATTTTTTTTTGTTTTTTGTTTTTTGTTTTTTGGTTGCCACATGCTCTTCGCAAGGTGCTTCGAGGTGTATAGTCAGTTGTAACACTGTGACTTGCAACAGACGGTGACTACCTCCCAAACCCGATTTTCGGAAATAACTCCGTCGGGTTTGCATGGGCTGTGGAAGAGAGACCTTTTCTTGCAAAACCACGTGTTTCCGACGACACCCCTCGCTAGTGATTGGCCCCTCCAATGTTTGTACGAGGTTTTGCAAGAAAAGGTCACTCTCCCATAACCCATGCAAACCCGACGGAGTTATTTCCGAAAATCGTCGTCTATTGAGGGTTTTGGAGGTAGTCACCATATAGGAGTTATTTTCGGAATTCGTTTATTACACCCCCGGTATAGGGGTGTGTATAGGATTCGGTCGATGTGTTTGTTTGTTTGTTTGTGTGTTTGTGTTCGCATATAGATCTCAAGAATGAACGGACCGATCGTCACCAAACTTGGTGAACAGGTTCTATACATTCCTGAGACGGTCCTTACAAAAATTGGGACCAGTCAAACACACGGTTAGGGAGTTATTGGTGGATTAAGATTCTACAAGGACTTATAGAGGGACATATTAATGGTCAAAGGGAAATAACCTTCTCAGTTGGTGGCAGTGAGAATGGTTATTTCCCTTTGACCAACGGGGGTGTTTTTCCTACCTCGGAGGAATTTCTTGTTATACACACTTTGATCCAACCAGAGAAACTGACATGAATATAATTATAGCATCGTTCGCGGCAAAGCCTCAAATATATATATAACTCAACATTTAAAAACATGGTACACACACATATTTCACACGTTTCTCTTTTCATCTGAAGGTAAGAGATTACAATGAAAACAGTAACTAAAAAAAATACAAAAAAAAGTAGAGAGAGGTGATGATAATTAGTTTTAACGTCCTCTTAGAACCAATTGGCCTATCTTGGGACAGGTAGTGTTGATATGCTTTATGGGGGGACAAGACACTGGACAGACATGCAAACAGAGAACACATATGATCGTGTTATAGATCTGGAAGTCTGTTGTTGCGATATTTCAAAATGGGGATGGAAGTAAAGATTTTGTTGGGGTTGTTGCCATAGTGTACGCGAAATATAGTTGAAGTGGAGCGGTTTTATAGGCTTTTTTGCTTTTTTTTTATGTAAAATATTTTTTAGACTTTTGGATAATGCCAAAATAATGTAATAAAGAACTGGCTGAATAAGTAAATAAATACGTAACTAGAAACATAAAAATAATTATTAGCCAAATAAGAATATTAAATATAACTTGCTAAAATAATATATCAGAATGGGGAACTTAAGTTCAGGTAGGAGGGCGGTGTAAGTGATTTAGCCTTGTTTGAATAGAGCTATGTGATAGGTGTTGTAGGCGCTTTGGTTGTTGGGCGTGGGGGGGGGGGGGGGGAGGTCGGTGGGAGAGAGGGTTGAGGGGTGGGAAGGAGGAGAGGGGATGAAGTTTTCAAAACAGATGTCCTATTTCAGCCTCATGTATTGAGAGACACAGGGTGTATGCTGGCTTCCATTGAAGCGTGCAATGTTTATCTAAAAACTCATGGGGTTTCAGTTTGTGTTCGTTGACAAAGGTGTGTAGGTTGCAGAAATCTTGTTGGAGTGATTGGCAGCGGTCAGAGAGAGGGAAAGAGAGACAGGCAGAGAGAGAGAGAGAGAGAGAGAGAGACAGAGAGAGAGACAGAGAGAGAGACAGAGGGAAAGAGACAGACAGAGAGTGAGGGAGAGAGAGACAGGGGGAGAGACAGAGAGACAGTGAGAGAGACAATGACAAATCTTTATTTTTCGAGGGTGACAAGAATAAGCATAGATATGCTTTTTTGCATCTGGCCCTCGCCCTAAAGAGGGACTAAACTATTTTACTATAACTATGACTAGGGACAAAAAAACAAAAAACAAAAAAACAAAAAAAAAGGTTACATAAAAACATTAATGGTAGAACATATAAGTTTATGTACATGAAGCGCATTATGTAGAAGCATTGTAGATCATAAGGTAGTGTTCAAAATTGGGTGTAAAGCAATGAAGATAAACGGAAAGTAACCCAACAATACATTAGCTCAGCAAAACAATGTATTACAGAGCCAAATCTTCGTGATTTTGTCACAATAAACCATAATTCCGATAATGAACAACTGTATACAAAGAAAACATACCAATCAAGTTTATTTGTTCATAGAGTTCATTAAATGGAAAGAATATTTGGTTCTAAAAGAATCCGTGTTGGTGGATTGCCGCAGGGCGTCCGGAAGAGCGTTCCAGAGGCTGCTTCCTGAATAAACAAGACTTGATTTAAATAGGTCTATCCTAGGAAGAGGAGTGTTTAGTTTTATAAAGTGGTGCGAATTCTTCAAAGAGAACTTTGAGCAAATGGTTTCGGGTGCATTTTCTGTCATAATTTTATGCATCATTATTCCTTTGTTATAATTCATTCTTGACTTTAGAGGTAGGACCCCTATGTTGATGTAGTCTGAGTCGGTGAGAGTAGTCTGTTTGAGTAATACTACTTTTAGCGCTCTTTTGTGTAATCTGCTGAGTAGCTTTAGGGAATTATCACTTGCAGAGTCCCATAGAGTGGATGCGTAATCAATAAGAGACTGAATATGAGCAGTGAAAAATAACTTCCTGGCTTGACAATTAAGAAAGTGTTTAATTCTAGATAAGAGGTACACTTTCTTTGACACTAATTTACTAAGTTGTTCAATGTGAGTTGACCAAGACAGGTTGTTATCGATGTGGACACCTAGAACTTTGTGATGGTCGACTTTTTCCACTATATTGCCGTCAATCATTAAATCGGGACCAGTTGAGGTAAAATTCTGTCGTTTTTGTCTAGTTGTAATTATCATATATTTGGTTTTCTTTGGGTTAAGAGACATGTGATTTAGGTCAGTCCATTCTGTCAGCTGGTTTAGACTTCCTTGGAGGGATTCTGATAAGCGAGTTAAATTTTTGTTACTGGAGTGAATTGTGGTATCATCTGCAAAAAGTTCACATAAATGTTGAATATAAAGGGGGAGGTCATTAACATATATTGAGAAGAGCAGAGGTCCTAATACCGATCCTTGTGGTACACCGTAATCTACAGCTTGCATGCTCGATGCTCTAGTGTTTGTAAGAACTGTCTGTTGTCTGTCAGAGAGGAATGCACTAACAAGATTGATAGTATCATATCCGACGCCATACAAACCGAATTTTCTAAGCAATAATGTGTGATCAATTACGTCAAAGGCTTTTGCAAAGTCTACGAAAATGGCACCACAGAATTCATTATCGTTTATTTTGTCCAACCACTGATCAACAAGAGAGATTAAGGCAGTGTGGCAGGAATGCTTAGCTCTAAATCCTGATTGTTTAGGATGGAATAAGTTGTTTTGGTTGAAATGTGTTAGGATGTGTTTGTTGATATGCTTTTCCAGTGGTTTTGATAACACAGACAAAATGGAAATTGGCCTATAATTTGAGGGGTCTCTTTTGTCACCTGATTTAAACAGAGGAATGACTTTAGCCTGTTTCAGGGCGACTGGAAAATATTTTTTGTCTAGAGAGAGAGTAAGAGAGAGAGAGAGAGAGAGAGAGAGAGAGAGAGAGAGAGAGAGAGAGAGAGTCAGAGAGACAGAAACAGACAGACAGACAGACAAAAAGAGAGACACAGAGAGAGTGAGAGAGCATGTCTCACGACGTATTTCCCGTCACGCACTGTTAGATGTCATAGTGCATAGCAACCTATGTTGCTCACCTCAGGCAACTTTTAGCAACAGACTGTACTCTGTCTTTGTGCGCAGCATAGATTTTGTAGATCGGAAGTGGAGCTGACCCTATAATTTATGGTAATTGTGTAGGTTATCTTCTAATATTACACTTCCGGGTCACCCTTGGGAAGCCGAGTTAGTATAGGCCTATATATGATTGTTGTCGACGCTGATTTTTTCGTCGTCGTCGTTGTGGTCGTTGTTGTTGTTTGTGGTGTTGTTGTTGTTGTTGTTGTTGTTGTTGTTGTTGTTGTTGTTGTTGTTGTTTGTGGTTAAAATTGTTGTTATTGTTTTGTGGTTGGCGCTGTGGCGGGGAGGTAAGACGTCGGCCTCTTGATCGGAATGTCGAGGGTTCGAATCCCGGCCGCGGCCGCCTGGTGGGTTAAGTGTGGAGATTTTTCCGATCTCTCAGGTCAACTTATGTGCAGACCTGCTTGTGGCTTATCCCCCTTCGTGTGTACACACAAGCACAAGACCAAGTGCGCACGGAAAAGATCCTGTAATCCATGTCAGAGTTCGGTAGGTTATAGAAACACGAAAATACCCAGCATGCTCCCTCCGAAAGCAGCGTATGGCTGCCTAAATGGCGGGATAAAAACGGTCATACACGTAAAATTCCACTCGTGCAAAAACACGAGTGTACCGGTGGGAGTTTCAGCCCACGAACGCAGAAGAAGAAGAAGAAGAAGTTGTTGTTGTTGGTGGTGGTTGTGGTGACACTGAAGTGTTGTGGTTGTGGTGATGATGACGACGACTAAGCAGCCCTGAAAGTCCAACAAATGGTAAACTCACCTTTGGCTAGTGATTCTGAAAATTACGGTCTCATTGGTACGCGAAACAGAACTTCATGTACAGTTTTATGTGCTTGTTTTGATGAACTATGATCGTTTTGACAATTTTTGTGTCTGTTTGTTTGTTTTTGTGCGTTAAGATGAGAGAGAAAACATTAATGTGTGTTGACCGTAATGTAACGACATACAGAAAAAAAGATACGTCCGCATCCTGAGAAAGTGTTTATTTTATCTTATTTCATTTCAGTGAATAAAAATTGCGTTTCTCCTTTTTCTTCTTCTCTAACGGCTTTAAATTGGAAACCAGCTCTTGAGATGAACTGGACGGTCTTATGTTAGCCCTCCATGGTAGTACCACACAGCTTCGCGTCGAGTGGGATTGCCAAAGTTGACTGTGTATTTCATTGCTCATTTCTGTCAAAGGCCATGTCAGACGCACAACACAAAACAGTGTTTCCTTTCAAAACAAACACAAAACAGCGTGTTTCCCGTGTGACATCCCCCAAAACGCGTTTCAGAAAACACTGTTTCGTGTTTTCGCAGCATGCTCTAAAATCTGAAAACACGTTTCGGTAGTCAGCCAATGAACGCGGACGATCAACTCACGTGACTCGGTTTCCAGCACCACGGAGGTAGAACAAAATGATAGACTCAGATGTGGTACCGATTCAGGGTAGTATCGGACTCATGAATCCTAACTAGAGTCTATGGAGCCTGTCACGAGTGAAGAGAGGCAATAATATCAGTGGGCGCTGCCAGCCGTGTTGTTTACAAACCCAAACACAGCGCGGTAGCTGGACGGGTCAAGCTGACACTGACCTTATCAGTGGACACTGACCGTATCAGTGGGCACTGCCAGCCGTGTTGTTTAAAAACCCAAACACAGGGCGATAGCTGGACGGGTCAAGCTGACACTGACCGATATTTCTGTGAAAACACGCACCGCGCTTCATCTGTGTTTCGCGTGTGACATCCCCTCTTTAAAAAAACATGTGTTTCCCCGACGTTTTGAGATGGTGTTTTTGTCGAAAACATGGTTTTGTGTTGTGCGTCTGTCTCCGCCTTAAGATTCCAGCATATAAATATAAATCAGACTCACTGCTGTCTTGTTGTTTGAAGGTGTGCATGATCTGACCAAAGAGTGTATCCCTACACTCTTTGATCTGACGTTGTTGTTGTTGCTGTCTTTGATCTGACGTTGTTGTTGTTGTTGTTGTTGTTGTTTTTGTTGTTGTTGTTGTTGTTGTTGTTGTTGTTGTTCTTCTTCTTCTTCTTCTTCTTCTTCTTCTTCTTCTTCTTCTTCTTCTTCTTCTTCTTCTTCTTCTTCTGCTGCTGCTGCTGCTGCTGCTGCTGATGATGATGATGATGCACCGTGGATGATGATGATGATGAGGAGGAGGAGGAGGAGGAGGAGGAGGAGGAAGAGGAGGACGACGATGACGACGACGACGACGAGAAGGGTAATCTACATTTTGCGTTTGAATTTCATTTTCCTCAAAACATTTTCAAAGGTTCAGTCGGCAGCAAAAAAAAGCAAAAGAAAAAACAAGCAACAACAACAACAACAACAACAACAACAACAACAACAACAACAACAACAACAACAACAACAAAATAAAAATACGCTAGGTCGAGTAACCGTTGACACACATAATTTACAGCTGTCCATGACGGGAAACACGACTGAGGGTGCCTACTGACAGAATTAGGGACATTACTCTTTCGTACAAAATCGGTGATACTTTAAAGGTACACTCCTTCTGGTGAAAAATAGTTCGGCTCGAGATCACCATCTCAGGTCCGGCCCGGCTTTTTACATGGGACTGGCAATCTGGCCCGGCTTTTTTACATGGGACTAGCAATCTGGCTAGGCTTTTTTTTTTACATGGGACTAGCAATCTGGCCCGGCTTTTTACATGGGACTAGCAATCTGGCCCGGCTTTTTACATGGGACTAGCAATCTGGCCCGGCTTTTTACATGGGACTAGCAATCTGGACCGGCTTTTTACATGGGACTAGCAATCTGGCCCGGCTTTTTACATGGGACTAGCAATCTGGCCCGGCTTTGTACATGGGACTAGCAATCTGGCCCGGCTTCGCCCGGGTGTAAGCAAAGGCCTCAAAGAAAAACTCCAAATCAAACGTTTGGGGGAAAGGAGAATGACACGGAATGCTGGTATGATAAGAGTTACCTCCCTTCCATGAGTAACAAAACATGACTGACCTCCCTTGCACTATTATCGGCTGTATTCATTAATGGGGAGGGTCGATCATTATCCGAGGAAGGAAACAACGTCTGGAGAAACTAAAACCCAGGTGCACATCTGTGGGTCCAGGGCAGTGTGCATGCACAATATCTTGTGCTTATCGTTTGCCATCTCTGAGGTATGGCGACCACAGACAGACAGACACACACCCACACAAACACACACTTACATCCATGTTTATATATAGTATAGATAAAACCATCCCTCCACTTGGTCACATTACCAAAATGAGCCTGGGTGCTGTCTATGCACAGTAGCTTTTAAAGAAATTAATTGATTTAAAAACCGGCACGGTTGGCCTAGTGGTAAGGCGTCCGCCCCGTGATCGGGAGGTCGTGGGTTCGAACCCCGGCCGGGTCATACCTAAGACTTTAAAATTGGCAATCTAGTGGCTGCTCCGCCTGGCGTCTGGCATTGTGGGGTTAGTGCTAGGACTGGTTGGTCCGGTGTCAGAATAATGTGACTGGGTGAAACATGAAGCCTGTGCTGCGACTTCTGTCTTGTGTGTGGCGCACGTTTAATGTCAAAGCAGCACCGCCCTGATATGGCCCTTCGTGGTCGGCTGGGCGTTAAGCAAACAAACAAACCAAATTGATGTTAAAAAAATCTACTTCACCACAGCAAGCAGTCATGGTGTTGTTTTTGGTAAGTGCATGTTCAAGTGGCTGGATGGTCTTATCCCGAGGTCTTATCCCGTGAAAAAGAAAGATTCTCAAAATTCCACATTGGGGACACGCCTGTATGCCACTGTGGCATCGCAGACATGACAGTGGAACACCTCCTCCAACACTGTCCAATCCACCAGAAACTACGAGCAGAAACATGTCCTGCGGACACACCAGTTGAGGAGAAGATCTTCGGCACCCTGCGGAGTCTTCGCTGTGCTGCAAACTTTATTAGAAGTTCCGGAGTCCCTGTCTGAGCGATCGAGAAGAAGATCCCGTAAAAAAGCCTGGCCATGCAGATAGGAGGTGGTGAGCCGAGCTGTTTCTATATGAGAAGAAGTGGGAGGCTAAGCCAACACAACATTTAGATTTCAAAATTAGGACGCTCAAACACTAATTCTAAGGCATTCTGAGTGTGTATTGTCTTCTATTCAGACCCCAAACCGACTTCTGTAGCTATTTGGGGGATTTCAATTCTGTACCTCCAGCAACCCCAATAAACATGCCAGAACTGGGCCACTGCTGGCTTTTTGCTGGCAAGTTTGGTAAAGCTGGCCATAAAAAAACCAACACTGGGCCAATTATGGTTTGCCAACAAAGGCCCAGTTATGGCTTGCCATCACTGGCCCATCTCTGGCATTCCAGTAATATTGTCGGCCAGTAAAATGCCTTAATTGGCCCACTGTTGGCACGCCATTGGTGGCCCAGTGCTTGTTTGCCAGCATTGGGCCATAGGTGGCGATTTGCTGGCAATTATAGGTGGGTTTTTGCTGGCACGCCAGCAGTGGGCCAATGCTGGATAATTGCTGGCAAGAAGATCTGCGACAGCACAGCGGTATGACTTTCTCACTTGGAGTGACGTAATGTACAAACAAATGTCGAAATATCTTGACGTCACTCGTGATGATGACGCATTGTCAACTAAATCCGGCCCGCGGTGGTTCTGCAGATGTCCGGTTATTTGTTTTGCATTCAACTTCAAGGAATTTCCAAAGCACCTTCTTCGATTTCAGTACGCGTCCGATCTCCTCCGGCTAGAAGCAAGCGTGGTGAGTTTCACAAACAGTTGTGTGAGCAGGTCGTCGCAACGGCGTTAGATCTAGTATCTTCTTGTTCTTTTCCTCCGTTGTCGGTCTTTTTTTCAACTTTCTTCTGCTGGACGTTTGAGTCAGTTCGCAAAATATAATAGACTTTAAGAAGTCGTCCTCTCTGTAAGAAAGAATCTGCGCGCGCACGCGCACGCGCGTGTGTGTGTGTGTGTGTGTGTGTGTGTGTGTGTGTGTGTGTGTGTGCGCCCGCGCGCGCGGTTGTGTGTGTGTGTGTGTGTGTGTGTGCGCCCGCGCGCGCGGTTGTGTGTGTGTGTGTGTGTGTGTGTGTGTGTGTGTGTGTGTGTGTGTGTGTGTGTGTGTGTGTGTGTGTGTGTGCCTTTTTCCTTTCTTTGTGTGATTGAGTTTGTTTTGTCTCTGTCAAAAGAAAAGCACCATAGGCATTACCATAAGCTTACTTGTAACCAAACAAATTGCATCTTGTGAATGTTGACATTGAGTATGTGTCTATTCACTCCAGGACAAAGATTTGTGCAAGTGTCTGACTGCCCAACTGGATAAGATGCAGCTCGCCTGGGTCTCAGTTCCTGAGAGAAACGCAAGAGAGCTGTCCGAGACAACGTAAGCTTCGCAGGTTAGATCAAAATACATATTCCTGTTGACCCCTTACTTCTGCTTGGCATTTTAGTCAGTTCAGAAAATATGATAGATTACAAGAAGTCGTCCTCTCTGTGAGAATGCCTCTGTGTGTGTATGTGTGTGTGTGTGTGTGTGTGTGTGTGTGTGTGTGTGTGTGTGTGTGTGTGTGTGTGTGTGTGTGTGTGCGCGTGTGTGTGTGCGCGTGTGTGTGTGTGAGCGCGCGCGCGTGCGTGCGTGCGTGTGCTGTTTGCTTGCATGCCTGCGTGTATGCTTGCGTTTGTTTGGTTGTTTGTTAGTGTGTGTGTGTGTGTGTGTGTGTGTGTGTGTGTGTGTGTGTGTGTGTGTGTGTGTGTGTGTGTGTGTGTGTGTGTGTGTGTGTGTGTGTGTGTGTGTGTGATATGGAATAATGAATTAAAACCAACAAAACTCGTTTGCTTTCATGTTTCAAGAGGTGAACGGCAGGAGGACTTGAGAGTTTCAATGGCTTACCGTAGGCTACGACGTCAGGACAAAGAAAAGAAGCGTTATCTCAACGTTGCGGATGCGAACAGAGAAATGACAGAATCAAGACAATCCTACGGAGGTTTACTGGGAAGTGAACAAGAAACATTCCTGCCTTTGGTCATCATGTCTCGAGTGTGAAATTTAGAACGCTGTACAAATAAAATAAAACAGTGAGCAACTGAAAACAAAGCGTACGTTTCTGTAATGTTTCGGTAATGAGTCGTTGCTGTTTGGAAGCTTTACATTTGTTTTGTTTTTAATATATATTACTGTATTGTTGTTGTGCCCGCTATAACTGCGTTGATGACGATATTCTGTCAAAACCACTGCCTTTACTTGCCAGATAAGTTACACGACAAATGTGATTAGCATTTCAATTGCATTTTACTGATGAATTTGATAATTACGCATATGCATATTGCTAATGTACAGCTTGACAGCATTGCCCTTTGCTTTATTTGCGCACGTCTTGCCGCCAGCATGGGTTGAAAAGTCCATTGATGTGCTGTGTTTTGTTATTGTTATTACATTCACAGTAAAAAATTACAAAACAAAGCATATTTATAGACTTCTAACAACCATCTATGGGCTAACAAGACTGTGCAGATCGAGTACATGAATAGAGCCGTCATTCTATCCGAATCAGTGGTATTGGTATATTTCCTGCAACTTATTGGCATTTTGCTGGCAATGGTAAAGACAGAAATATGGCATTTTGCCGGGCCACAACTGGCCCGGTAATTTCAGCAGGTAAAGGGCCATTAACGGAAAATATATGGAAAAAAAGTTTTTTTTATATGGAACTAAAAACCTGCAAAATGCTGGCAAAATGCTGGCGAAATGCTGGCAAAATGCTGGGTTTTTGATGGCAAGCCATCAATAAGCCATCAAATAAATGATGGGTTTTTGCTGGCAAAATTCTGGCAAAATTCTGGCAAAATGATG
This sequence comes from Littorina saxatilis, assembly GCF_037325665.1. Taxonomy (NCBI): domain Eukaryota; kingdom Metazoa; phylum Mollusca; class Gastropoda; order Littorinimorpha; family Littorinidae; genus Littorina; species Littorina saxatilis. Next base: position 45,301,714 of record NC_090252.1, read on the forward strand.
GCAAGCCATCAAAAAGCCATCAAATAAATGATGGGTTTTTGCTGGCAAAATTCTGGCAAAATGATGGCAAAATGATGGCAAGCCATCAAAAAGCCATCAAATAAATGATGGGTTTTTGCTGGAAAATTGCTGGCAAATTGCTGGCAAAATGATGGCAAGCCATCAAAAAGCCAGCAAATAAATGATGGGTTTTTGCTGGCAAAGTGCTGGCTTGCCAGTGATGGCCCATCAATTTGCCAATGTGCATACGGGTAATATGCCAGCATTGGGCCATAAGTGGGCCTTTGATGGCAGTAGTTCTGGCAACTGGCATTGCCATCAAAACGCCAGCAATGGCCCACTTCTGGCATGTTTATTGGGAACAGCGCGTGAAATACAAGCTCCTCCAAGGGGCAGAAATCAGTTCGATCGAAATTAAAACAGAGACAACAGCGGTAGAAGGGGAGAAATGTCAGTCTCGAAACACCAGCCAAAGCATAGCCGTTTCAACTTTCAATATTAACAGAACACTCAAACACTTCTTGGTGTGTGGTCACATATGATTACAACCCCTAGCCCGAAATGCATAGCTGCTCTTAACGCGATTAGAGACATGTTTTGGTTCATTGTATCCCTTTAACTGAACTAAAAATGTAGAGAAAGACGGAAGAAGAAAAGGAAAAAAAAAAGAATCTGTCGTGCGTCTCGACAACATATTTTTTGTCTCTTTCTCGGTTAATCCAAACTAATGTATCATAGATCTTGCGTAATCCCCTCCCTGTCTGGTGCTTCTTGTCATGTGCGAACGACATTTTACAGTTTTAACGTAACACACCTGAAGCCTATTTCTTTCTCGACAGGGTGCCTGCAACCAGGGTCACTAACCGAATGTGCAAAGATGATAAAAACAAATTCTCAGTATTCTTTTCTCTCTCTCATTTTCTCTTCGTCTCTGTTTTCTCTCTGTCTCTCTTTGTCTCCTGGTCTCTGTCTCTCTCTTTCTCTCTGTGTCTCTCTGTCTCTGCCTCTCTCTTTCTCTCTGTGTCTCTCTGTCTCTGCCTCTGTCTGTCTGTCTGTCTCTGTCTCTCTCTCTGTATATATATATATATCCCTCTCTCTCTCTCTCTCTTTCTCTCTCTCTCTCTCTCTCTCTCTCTCTCTCTCTCTCTCTCTCTCTCTCTCTCTCTCTCTCTCTCTCTCTCTCTCTCCCAGGGTTGTATGGGTGTTTTTGTTTGTTAAAAATATGCAAATTAAAAAAACACTGCCTAAAATCGCTAAAAGGTACGGATTAGTATTGTTTTTTGCAATGATGACGTTATACCGAAAGAATACCTTAATTGTGCTAAATAAGTGTTTGAAATTCCTTTTACACTATAATCGACGACGTGACTCCAATAATTATTCGGTGCCGGAGAGTGTGGTTATAGGCCAGTATTTACATTTATTGAAGTAATGATTCCCGTTTAAAAGTATTTTCGAGACAACCAAGAAAATAACAATGCTTTGGCCAAAAAAAAAATAGGTGTGGTTATGGTAACATAGCCAAAAAAAATAGGGTAGGAAGGTAGGCAATCACTTTTTTTTTTATAGTTTTTTTCTAATGTGTACAAATTAAACCTACTTGACAGAAAAATAAGTGTGCGACTCGGGCGCTTTCGCTTTCATTGCGTTTTCTGCACTCGTTTTCTTGTTTTTTTGGTGTTTTTGTTGACAAATGTAATAAAAAGTTATAGGGTCGGCCCCTAAAAATAGGGTAGGTCGGGTTACCGTAACCACACCTATTTTTTGTTTAGGCCTTAGAAAACCCGGCAACAGACATTGCTGACACTATTAACATTTCATTTCATTTCATTTCATTCATTACAAACTGTATTATTCCATTGCTGGGAAATTCGGATTGCTTTCTCGAAAGTGAAAACCTAGCAGCAACAAGTCTCTCTGTCCAAGTGTGTGTGTGCTTAGGTGTACTCTGCCGCCTGCACTTCAAGACAAGTCGCGTAAGGCGAAAATACAATATTTAGTCAAGTAGCTGTCGAAGTCACAGAATGAAACTGAACGCAATGCCATTTTACTCGTAGCATCGTCAGGCCACCGCTCATGGCAAAGGCAGTGAAATTGACAAGAAGAGCGGGGTAGTAGTTGCGCTAAGAAGGATAGCACGCTTTTCTGTACCTCTCTTTGTTTTAACTTTCTGAGCGTGTTTTTAATCCAAACATATCATATGTATATGTTTTTGGAATCAGGAACCGACAAGGAATAAGATGAAAGTGTTTTTAAATTGATTTGGACAATTTAATTTTGATAATAATTTTTATATATTTAATTTTCAGAGCTTGTTTTTAATCCGAATATAATATATTTATATGTTTTTGGAATCAGCAAATGATGGAGAATAAGATAAACGTAAATTTGGATCGTTTAATACATTTTTATTTTTTTTTACAATTTTCAGATTTTTAATGACCAAAGTCATTAATTATTTTTTAAGCCACCAAGCTGAAATGCAATACCGAAGTCCGGGCTTCGTCGAAGATTACTTGACCAAAATTTGAACCAATTTGGTTGAAAAATGAGGGCGTGACAGTGCCGCCTCAACTTTCACGAAAAGCCGGATATGACGTCATCAAAGACATTTATCAAAAAAATGAAAAAAACGTTCGGGGATTTCATACCCAGGAACTCTCATGTCAAATTTCATAAAGATCGGTCCAGTAGTTTAGTCTGAATCGCTCTACACACACACACACACGCACACACACACGCACACACACACACACGCACATACACCACGACCCTCGTTTCGATTCCCCCTCGATGTTAAAATATTTAGTCAAAACTTGACTAAATATAAAAAATGACCGGTCTTATACGCGGTGACACGGGGGTTGGACATGGATTCCGTCTCTGAGTCATCACATTAAGTTGACCGTGTCCTTTCCGGTCTAGATTCGATGCGGTGATCCGAGGATCGTCCGTCCAGTACTTTCCCAAGTAAGCAGCCAGGGTATGCCAAACTGACCCGGCAAATGCAGTGGGCAGCACACAGATCCAGAAGCACCTCGCCATATGTATAGGCTACATGTACTATTTTCATCACGCAAAAGTAGCAAAGGGGTCGCACCTTTCCGGCTATATTTATAGTTCTGCTCTAAGTCATGTTTATGAACGAATGATGGAGAAAGTGACTGGTAACCTCATCAAGAAGCTATGGAGAAAGTGACTGGTAACCTCATCAAGAAGCTAAACACTCTAACACATCAATAAGCGAGTAGTGAGAAATTATACTTGTGGTATAGCGTGTGTCCTAAATAGAATCCTTATACGACTACGAGCCACAGCCCTATTAGTAAATGTATCCCATTCATTTACGTTGATGAATGCCGTTGGTATCTTATCTTTAAGACTTATGATCTAAATACGGCCTTAAGAACTGCGAGCTCCCACCTCATGCAAATGTGTCTTTTTCATTCATGTTGATGTGAGAATGCAGTTGTTTTGGGGAGTGACGTCATTGCTAATGATTCTGTTTGCAAAAACTGCGACTGTCTGACTTTTAGCAATTACTCAATTTGATGTGTATTTGGAACGGTATATGGTCTGCATGTATGGATTATTGGACGAGAGAGGGAAGGGAGCAAGGCGGAGAGAAACTGAAACTGAAATTGAAACTGAACTGTATTACCAAAGGATATAGGTTTTAGGCAAAGCCTAATCTTACAACCTGTCCCTTATACAAACACTTAATACAGACGCACATAATATAGATAGTAAAATTGACAAGGTTATTGTTACTTACAGACGTACATTATGTAAATTAGAGAGAGAAAGAGAGAGGGAGAGCGAGAGAGAGAGAAACAGAAAGAGAGAGAGAAACAGAAAGAGAGAGAGAAAAAAGAGAGAGAGAGAGAGGGAGAGAGAGAAAGAGAGAGACAGGCGGACAGACAGACAGATAGACAGACAGACAGACAGAGAGAGAGAGACAGAGAGACAGAGAGAGACAGAGACAGCGAGAGACAGGCAGACAGACAGACAAACAGAGAGAAAGAGGGTGGGGGACAGGGAGAGAGAGAGGGGGGGGGGGGGGCGGGAAAGAAAGACACAGAGAGCGCGCGTGTGCGGCACTGCGTGTGACGGTGTGTGTGTGTGTGTGCGTGCACTGATGCGTGCGTGCGTGCGTGTGTGTGTGCGTGTGTGTGCTTGGTTGCCTGTATGCCTGCCTGTTTGTCTATAACTGCCAGCCGGTTAGTGTGATGGTCTGTGTTTATGTGTCATGTTTCACAATATGTTAGAGTACCACTGCGTTCGCATGTCTGTCTGTCTACCTATCTGTTTGTCAGTTTGTAGATCGGTATGTCCGTCCTTCCGTCTCTTTCTCCTGTCGGCATGTGTGCACATCATTCGCATCTTTATCTATAGGCGCGCCAAGACGGTTCGAGAGCGCACAAGGTACTCAATTCAGTGATAAGTTGTAACTTAGAACTAGATCTTTTTCGGTAGCGGTTATAACTCACAACTTGATATTTAAGGAAGAGCTTGTCAAAGTCGAGACTCTAGTCCGACGTTTTATCTGCCGTTCTGCGCTGCCCTTTCCCGTCAGATTGTAAAAGTTCTGTTTCTGTGTAGGCCAAACCAAAATATATCTTGGTTTAGGGTAACCCGACCGACCTTATTTTTTTCCCTCGACACTAAAACTTTTTTTCATTTCTAAACAAAAATCCCCCAAAAAACAACCTCTGGCACATTTTGCGAACCATAACCGAGACCGAAAATTAAAGAAAAATTAAAAAAAGCCGACCCACCGACCCTATTTTCTGGGGGCCATGTTATCTTAAACCAACATATATTTTTGTTTGGCCTAAGTTGTAACTTGGAGCTAGATCTTTTTTTTTGGTAGCGGTTATAACTCACAACTTAAAATTTAAGGAAGAGCTTGTCAAATTCGAGACTCTAGTCCGACGTTTTATCTGCCGTTCTGCGCTGGCCTTTCCCGTCAGATTGTAAAAGTTCTGTTTCTGTGCAGGCCAAACAAAAATATATCTTGGTTTAGGGTAACCCGACCGACCCTATTTTTTTCCCTCGACACTAAAACTTTTTTTCCATTTCTTAAAAAAATCCCCCCAAAAAACCAACCTCTGGCACATTGTGCGAACCATAACCGAGACCGAAAATTAAAGAAAAATTAAAAAAAGCCGACCCACCGACCCTATTTTCTGGGGGCCATGTTATCTTAAACCAACATATATTTTTGTTTGGCCTAAGTTGTAACTTAGAGCTAGATATTTTTTTTTTGGTAGCGGTTATAACTCACAACTTAAAATTTAAGGAAGAGCTTGTCAAAGCCGAGACTCTATTCCGAAGTTTTATCTGCCGTTCTGCGCTGCCCTTTTCCCTCAGATTGTAAAAGTTCTGTTTCTGTTTACCGTTCACGTGGGTGTGAGAGAATGTTCAGCACAGTTATGACGTAAGACGGGAGGGAGGGCTGTATATAACAGCCGCTCGGCTGCATAGAAACTGCGACTGTTCTGAGCTCTCAGGCTGATATTAATCATATTGTATTCCTTCCATACTGTATTTGAGATGATGCGTTGTAGGTTTGTGTACTGCGTCGGTAATGGTTATAAGTATAATCTCCCTATGTCTTTGTCGCTGACGCTCTGTCTCGCAGTGTGCGCCGTTTCTGTCGCTGTCTCTGTGAGTGAGAATGTGTGTTCATGTATTGATTTCTTGAACGCACATACGTGGCAATCTGCAAAATTAATTCATCAAAAAGGTCACCGTCTGCACTGGACGCAACCAGTGGGGCAGGGATGTAGCTCAGTCGGTAGCGCGCTGGATTTGTATCCTGTTGGCCGCTGTCAGCGTGAGTTCGTACCCACGTTCGGCGAGAGATTTATTTCTCAGTCAACTTTGTGTGCAGACTCTCCTCGGTGTCCGAACACCCCCGTGTGTACACGCAAGCACAAGACCAAGTGCGCACGAAAAAGATCCTGTAATCCATGTCAGAGTTCGGTGGGTTATAGAAACACGAAAATACCCAGCATGCTTCCTCCGGAAACGGCTTATGGCTGCCTAAATGGCGGGGTAAAAAAACGGTCATACACGTAAAATTCTACTCGTGCAAAAAACACGAGTGTACGTGGGAGTTTCAGCCCACGAACGCAGAAGAAGAAGAAGAAGTCTCTTTAACGATTCTATGTGTAAAAGTGGAAGGGTGTTTTTATCCCCCAAAACCAGGACATTATTATCAGTGACGGGGTTTATGACCGAAGCGGGACGGCATCTTTAAATTCTGCATACTGGCTGACTAAACGGTGTTTACTTTAAACAGTGGGAGCGAATCAACAAATGTGGCACTACACTCTGAAGAGGTTCTCATCCGATTCCGACCGCAGTGTAAGTATATTCCAGATACAAACGATTTGCTGGGAGGTGTAAGCATTGGGGAATTGTCTGTGAAGGTACTTGTTGGTATAACGAGGCTTACTCATTAGTCCGAGTGGTGTGGGGAGGGGGGTGGAGGGCCGGGAGGGGGCTGGAGTGTTAGATTTAATCTTTTGGCTGGACAGTAAGCGCAATAGTTTCTATGGCACTAGCACTGAATGGTCGGTTCAATCAATAACAGCATCAGGCAAAGAAAAGAGAGAGGGAGAGAATGAG
>NC_090252.1:45310849-45318349 GCF_037325665.1 Littorina saxatilis
CAAGACATTAAACTTTAAAGACATCATCTTCATCACCGACGCCGTGTATAAACACTCCGAGAGCTTACAGTCGCTCATTTCGGCAAGATCAAACCTCTCACACCTGATACTTGACCTGTAGTGCCGAGTACGTCGATGCATGAAGATGAGTAACCAAAATTAAAGCCGTTTTTCACTCATTGTAGTTGTGTTCGTCCAGTTGCTTCCAGTGTTTATTCTTTCTGTCGATACTTTTGAGTCTGTCTATCGTTCAATTAAGTTAAAAGGAACCACGCATATCACTAACTATAAAAGCGAACAGCCGCCAAATAATCATACCCTAGACAACATTAACAAAATTCGAGATTCAATCTTGAAAGAGCCGGACACGTGAAAATCCTCCCATCGGATTGTGACATATTGGTTGCCTCGTCCGGGATAGGCTATTTCGTTTAGATACATGTGAAGAAATTGTCTTGTGTGGTTTGTGTGTATTCATTGATCATTCATTAGTTAAGTAATTAGTATATGTTTATTTGTGTATTGATTTAAAGGAAAACTATAGTGTAGTATGGGTAAAAACTCACTGTAGATCACATCCTTAATGAAGGTAAACTAAATAACACAACCTTACTGAAGGTAAAAACAAAATGTAACTCTCGAGGAAAAACAAAACAAAACTGGAAAGTGAAAGTTAGATCACTTTCATCTACCTGTAGATCTAGTTCTAGCAGGTAGGATTAGTTGGCAACATTCTGTTGGGGAACGGCTCAAATTCCTTTCTAAGTAGAACCAACGAAACAAAAAGGAAGTCGAAATGGAGATATTTCGCAAAAACATTTTGAACTAGTTTATTTACGTTCACGCACATGGGAAAAGTCATTTGACTATTTGTGGTGACAGATTCAATGGACAGAGTCTGAGTATCTAGCTAATAAACTATTCATAATATTGAAGATCGCGGATACTTTCTTAGTGTTGAAATTAGCTACTTCAATTAGTTCTAAGAAATTTTCTAGATAGAAACCGTGGGATCTTTATATACGTTGGATTACGTATGGTGATAGACTAGAGTGATAATACTGGGAGTCGAGCCGCAGTTGTATTGACCACTCTAGGTCACAGAACGAATGGTTACGAGTTGACAGTAACATTGTTCAGTTACAGTTTGTAATAACTGATTTTTTCCATAAATGCGAAGTAGGTTCGAGATAGTCTGTGATGAGATAAATTCCATGCACAGTACCCGATATAGAAACTTCGCACGTCCTCAAATTTGGAGTGAAGGCGTGTGGTGAGACTGACGTAGAAAGCCAGACAGGTAAGATGGATACTTCAGTGGATGCAGCCCTGGAAGCGACGAGGATTTTGATGGATAAAGGGAAGTTACTTGGTTTGGAGGGATCTGAGTTGCGTGATTTTGTTCTGGAATGTGAGCGTGAGAATGGTGAACGTGCGGAGCGTGCACGTGAACGTGCTGAACGTGCGGAAATTGCCGATGCTGAACGTAAACGCGCCGACGCTGAACGTGAACGTGAACGTGCCGACGCTGAACGTGAACGTGAACGTGCCGACGCTGAACGTGAACGTGAACGTGCCGACCGTGTTGAACGTGAAAGAGAAGAACGCGAGCAACAAACTCGACTCGAGGAGTTGAGGATTCAGGTCGAATTAGCTCGCGCAACAAACTCACGCGATCGCGGAAGCGATGAAGAAGAAGGAAATCAGAACAATAACAATCACAGAAATCATAGACCTCGCGATACCGATAACTACCAACCGAAGTTACCATTCCTCGAAGACAAAGACGATGTAGAAGCGTTCCTTCTGCAATTTGAACGTCATGCTGAAGCATCACACTGGGACCCTAACACTTGGTCTGTACGTTTGTCCGCACTGCTAAAAGGTAAAGCACGCACTGCTTACACCAAGATGAAAGTCGCTGATGCACGCGACTACGCATTGCTCCGAAAGACTTTGCTGGAAAGATTTCAGATTACCGCGGAAACATACAGACAAAGATTCAGAAACACACGGAAAGAAAACGCTGACTCGTACAAAGAGTTCATTACTCAGATTTCTTTGTTCCTCGATCGCTGGGTTGAAATGTCCAATATCGGAGAAAGTTTCGATGATTTCAAAGACCTCATACTGACGGAACAAGTGTATGAAAGCATGCCTACTGAACTCGTCACGTACGTGAAGGATAGAAAACCAAACAGCATTGATGACGTGATCGACACCGTAACTCTCTACGAAGAAAACCGACCCAAAGAAAGCCGTAGACATGGGAAGAAACCTGAAGAGAGAGGACACAAGGCAACACACGGGACGAATTCCACAAACAAGGACAAGGACGAAGGAAATAAAAGCAGAACCAGCGTCAAATGTTTCAGATGTGGAAAATTGGGCCATTTCAAGAAGGATTGTCGCCAGCCTCCGAAAGATGAATCAGCCAGTGCCGCATTTCAAGACGAGAATGACATCGAGGGGAATGCGACACATGATCAACTGTGCGACAAATGTGTTCACAAGAAATTCACCAAACTGTCCCAAATCGTAGTTGAAGGCCAGGTAGTCACTGCTTTCCGCGACACCGGAAGCACCTCTACGATTGTTGATTCCAAACTAGTACCAGCTAGCAAGATTACTACGCGCACAAAAGAAACGTCTTTGGCGAAGAAATCAGTGAAAGAGAAACTATCGGTCGCACACGTTTACATGGACACGCCGTACTTCGTGGGAGAAACCGAAGTTAGCGTCATGGAGAATCCTGTCCATCCTGTGTTGATTGGAAACTCGATGGGTGTAGGATCGGAGAAAATCGAGACACCTGTATATCCAGTCCGTGAGACCGTAATCCCTGAAACCACTGCAACAGCCGTTACCCGAGGACAAGAAAAACGTGAAGAGGAGGGGAATGCGTCAATTCCCAGTTTTCCTATGGAAGGAAAGATCTTCACCGTTGCTGATCTAAAGAGAGAACAGCAAGACGACAAAAGCCTTGAGAAATTACATGTGTTGGCACGAACGAATGTAACTCGAGGGCGAGTTCAGTTCATCTATGACAAGGACGTGTTATATCGCCAATACAGTGACAAGCAAGGAAAGGACCACCGACAAGTAGTAGTACCTCACAAGATGCGGGCAAAGGTATTGTCCACCGGACACGATACGGCGATGTCGGGCCATCTCGGACAGAAGAAATCAAGAGAACGGATTTGGCAAGATTTTTTTTGGCCGGGGATCGTGGGTGACATCAAACGCTACTGCAGTTCTTGTGACGTGTGCCAACGTACTATGCCAAAAGGACGGACGAGGAAGGTACCTCTGGGAAAGATGCCTCTGATTGAAACTCCGTTCAAGCGTGTAGCCGTTGACATAGTAGGACCAATCAAACCCATGTCTGAGACAAAGAAGCAGTATATCCTAGTGATGGTGGATTTCGCGACCAGATATCCTGAAGCTGTTGCTCTCAAAGACATAAAGGCAGAAACCGTGGCTGACGCGCTATGGACATTCTGGACAAGATTGGGACTTCCAGAAGAAGTATTGACCGACAACGGAGCGCAGTTCACCAGCGAGTTGATGACTCAAGTCAACCAACTGCTCGCAATCAAGGGATTGACAACTTCACCTTGGCATCCTCAATGCAATGGTGTTGTAGAACGTTTCAATGGAACTTTGAAAGCGATGCTCAAGAAGATGACTTTTGAACAACCGACCAAGTGGGACCAGTACTTGCCAGCACTACTGTTCGCATACCGAGAAGTTCCCCAAGATTCGCTTGGATTTTCTCCTTTCGAACTTCTGTATGGGCGGACAGTGCGTGGACCAATGCAAGTATTGCGTCAACTGTGGACGGAAGAAGAAAGCAACGACGAGATACGCACGACGGCTGAACATGTTATTGATCTGCGAAATCGCATTGAAGAAACGTGCAAGATCGCCCGCGACCATCTCGCCAAGTCAGCAATACGACAAGCTCACTTCTACGACAAGAAGACGAAGAAGAGAGAACTCATTGTCGGCACCAGAGTTTTGCTTCTACTGCCAACGAAACACAACAAGCTAGAACTTGCATGGAAGGGACCATACGTGATCGAGGAGCAGATCAACTCATTTGATTACAAGATCAAAGTGGGTCGCCAAACTCGTGTCTATCACATCAACCTTTTGCGAGAGTACCATGAACGAGAAATGATCGCTGAACCAGAGAAACTTCCAGAAGAAGTGGTGGAACAGAGCGCGATAGTCGTTGAAGATCTAGAAGAACAAGATGACGAAATATTCGCCAACATGGGACCTGATCCCAGCATACTCATTCCGTCTACAAAACGTACCGAGAATGAGAAAGATGTACATGTAGCTGACACATTGACGGCAAGACAACAACGTGAAGTCAGAGACGCATGTACAGAATTCAGCGCATCGTTGACTGATGTACCAAAAGCTACGACTCTAGAAATCTGCAACATCAAGATGACTGATGATCGACCTGTGTACGTGAAACCACGACCCATACCTCATGCGTTAGTGGACGTGGTGGAACGTGAAGTGAAGGAGATGTTGGATTTGAAGGTTATCGAACCAGCCACTTCACCCTACAACGCTCCGATAGTGATCGTGAAGAAAGCACAGGGTAAAGCAGTGCGTTTCTGCAATGATTTCAGAGAAGCAAATAAAGTCATCGAGAACGACGCTGAACCAATCACAGATGTGGAACATTTATTCTCTGAACTCGCCGATGCACGATACTTCAGCAAGTTGGACTTGACCAAAGGATATTGGGCGATTCCCATCAAAGAGGAAGACCGAGACAAGACAGCGTTTACGACCTCATTAGGGCAAATGAGGTGGATCAACATGCCATTTGGATTGAAGACCGCGGGCAGCGTTTTCAACCGGATGATGCGGAAGCTCCTGGGTCCTCTCAATCGCAAAGACGTCTACCATTTCATGGATGACATCCTGATCGCGACTGCAACATGGGAACAACACATTGAAGCGATCAAGGCCGTCCTGAAAGCCCTGAAAGACGCCAACCTTGCAGCGAAACCCTCCAAGTGCTACTTCGGTTATGAACAACTGCAGTATCTGGGACATGAGATCGGAAGAGGGAAGAGATGGCCTGTCGACGACAAGGTCGACAAGATACAAAAGGCTCAACCTCCTACCACCAAGAAGGAACTGAGAGCTTTTTTAGGTCTGACCGGTTTTTATAGGATTTACGTCCCGGCGTATTCCTCGATCGCAGCACCACTGACAGACAAGACCAAAAAGCAAGAACCGGAAAAGGTCAAGTGGACTCCTGCCTGTCAGGTGGCGTTCGACACACTGAAAGCCAAGCTAGCTGAACAACCGATCATCCAGATGCCAGACCATACACTCCCATACATCCTCAGAACTGATGCTTCAGACAAAGGAATGGGAGCTGTTCTACTTCAAGACAAGGGAGAGGGTCTGCAGCCGATCGCGTATGCCAGCAAGAAGCTGTCAGAGACAGAACAGAAATATGCCACCGTAGAGAAAGAATGCTTAGCGACCGTCTGGGGAATCCAGAAATTTGAGCGTTATCTCTACGGAAGACATTTCATACTGGAGACGGACCATCAACCTCTTCAGTATCTACAGCGGATGAAACCAACCAATGCCAGACTGATGCGCTGGGCACTGCAACTTCAACCGTACGTCTTCACCGTGAAGATCATTCCCGGCAAAGACAACATTGGAGCAGACTACCTCAGCCGTGCTACCATGAACTGAGGGAGACCATGGCAATGGTCGTCACAACTCAGAGATACTACCTGATTGTGAAGGGAATTCTGATCATAGATCCACGGAAACAATTAGTAGAATGTTATACACATATAGTATTAATGTAACTATTATGCATGTTCATAGATTATATAAAATCTTCCTTTCCAAGGGCGTGTGTTACGCATTATAGTAACATTGGATTTTATTTCCATGGGTGACACCCTTAAGTCATTTCCTTGCGAGACGGAACGCCGTAAAGAGAAATGACGTCAAAAGCGTGACGTCAAAAAGGAAGAATGACACAGAGGAAAACACGAGGTTGGAAATGGTTATGATAGATCTCTACGCCTACACCGTATGAAAGATTATTAGATTTGCAAATTCATACGATGATTTCTATCAATAAAGACTTGAGATATTTGTCTTTTGTATTTCGCGTTAAAAGATGTATGGAAGAGTTGTTTTATTGAATTGTTTTGAGACACGTGCGAAGGCCTATATTCGTAGCGTAGAGTTTTACTTTGAGTCCATTCACCAAGATCAGTTGATTCTCGTTCCATTTTGGAGAACAATTCAAGCTTTTTTTTTCGGGAGTTATATTTCATCACAAACCTGAATTATGCAGGTAAGAAACTGCTAAAGTAGGAAAAAGGGAAGTAATAATATCGTTCTTCATTTCAGAAGTAGAGCGGCACATTTTCATCCCTACGTTCATCTGTTTTGTGTGTTTCAAAGGCGAAGCAGTTGGACGAAATCCAAAATTCCATTGGTTGTAAGTAACGGTCAGAATGATTAGATAGATGTTAGGCTCATAAAGCTGATGATAACATGTTGTTTTCACTTTGATCGACAGGTTTAGATGCTGGTTAGACGCTCGTGTAGATGCAAGCTGGAGATGAATCGGACGCCAACTGAGAGAGAGATGGAACCGTGTTAAAGAACTGATATCACCGTCACCCCATCGCCGAGATATCCAGGGCATCATCATCGTCATTCACTTCATCGTCGAAGACATCAAGAGCATCCTCAACATCGTTCGTCACATCATCAAGGACATCATCATCACCGTTGAACTCATCGTCAAGACATTAAACTTTAAAGACATCATCTTCATCACCGACGCCGTGTATAAACACTCCGAGAGCTTACAGTCGCTCATTTCGGCAAGATCAAACCTCTCACACCTGATACTTGACCTGTAGTGCCGAGTACGTCGATGCATGAAGATGAGTAACCAAAATTAAAGCCGTTTTTCACTCATTGTAGTTGTGTTCGTCCAGTTGCTTCCAGTGTTTATTCTTTCTGTCGATACTTTTGAGTCTGTCTATCGTTCAATTAAGTTAAAAGGAACCACGCATATCACTAACTATAAAAGCGAACAGCCGCCAAATAATCATACCCTAGACAACATTAACAAAATTCGAGATTCAATCTTGAAAGAGCCGGACACGTGAAAATCCTCCCATCGGATTGTGACAATGATGATGATGATGATGATGATGATGATGATGATGATGATGATGACACGCAAGAAACACAGTAGCACAGCTTCAGTTCGGTTCACTACAGTGATTGAAACCGCCTTCGATACAATCCAAATTGCAATAATCCATAAACTTTGCTATTTGCGTACTAATCGTGAACATTCTGAGCGTGACTGAGTGGAGTTACATGGGTTTTTTTACAAGGTATATAATTTATGTGTATGCACAGAGGTCCAGGAAGAACAGAAGAGTGTGTGTGGGGAGGGAGGAGGGAGAG
>NC_090252.1:45328349-45360849 GCF_037325665.1 Littorina saxatilis
CCGATCTTTATGAAATTTGACATGAGAGTTCCTGGGTATGAAATCCCCGAACGTTTTTTTCATTTTTTTGATAAATGTCTTTGATGACGTCATATCCGGCTTTTCGTGAAAGTTGAGGCGGCACTGTCACGCCCTCATTTTTCAACCAAATTGGTTGAAATTTTGGTCAAGTACTCTTCGACGAAGCCCGGGGTTCGGTATTGCATTTCAGCTTGGTGGCTTAAAAATTAATTAATGACTTTGGTCATTAAAAATCTGAAAATTGTAAAAAAAATTAAAAATTTATAAAACGATCCAAATTTACGTTTATCTTATTCTCCATCATTTGCTGATTCCAAAAACATATCAATATGTTATATTTGGATTAAAAACAAGCTCTGAAAATTAAATATATAAAAATTATTATCAAATTTTTTTTTTCGAAATCAATTTAAAAACACTTTCATCGTATTCCTTGTCGGTTCCTGATTCCAAAAATATATAGATATGATATGTTTGGATTAAAAACACGCTCAGAAAGTTAAAACGAAGAGAGGTACAGAAAAGCGTGCTATCCTTCTTAGCGCAACGAATACCCCGCTCTTCTTGTCAATTCCACGGGCACTGCCTTTGCCACGGGCGGTGGAGTGACGATGCTACGAGTATACGGTCTTGCTGCGTTCAGTTTCATTCTGTGAGTTCGACAGCTACTTGACTAAATATTGTATTTTCGCCTTACGCGACTTGTTTTTATTGACATCTGCCGAAAAAACGAACTCCAGAAATAACTCTGTCGGGTTTGTGAACGAGTGATAACTCTTGCTTTCGTTGAGGCAAACTTTCCACACGTGCTCCTCGTCCATGAGTTTCAGAAACAACCCTTGTTAGTCATTTGCCATTGATGTCACGTGGCAAAGCTTGTCTCGATATAAGCAAGAGTATTTTCTCTTTCACAACACAAACAAACTCGACAGCGTTATTACACCCCCGGTACAGGGGTGTGTATAGTTTTCGCTCGATGTGTTTGTTTGTTTGTTTGTTTGTGTGTTTGTGTTCGCATATAGATCTCAAGAATGAACGGACCGATCGTCACCAAACTTGGTGAACAGGTTCTATACATTCCGGAGACGGTCCTTACAAAAATTGGGACCAGTCAAACACACGGTTAGGGAGTTATTGGTGGATTAAAATTGTACAAGGATTTATAGAGGAATATCTTAATGGTCAAAGGGAAATAACCATTCTCACTCAGTCACTGCCACCAACTGAGAAGGTTATTTCCCTTTGACGGGGGTGTTTTTCCTACCTCGTAGGAATTTCTTGTTTCCTAACATCGCCAATTCTTTCTCTTCCAGGACGCCCGACAGCGAGTTTATACATGTCGAGAGGCGATCATGTATTAAACTAGGGAATCGATGCACATATGCCACTTCATGCTGCTCGGGAGTGTGCAAGGGACATTGGTATACCAAATGCGTCTAATTCTCCTTTGGTCACAGCGGGGAACCCGCTTAATTGTAACCATAAAATTAGGTTCCTTAAATGTGTTGACTTATTTACGCTAGATGAGCAAAAGTTAACTACAATTGCACCCAAGAAGCATTCACAAAAAGGTTCTTTTATTTAATTTGTGTATGTAATTCATTGTACTTGTAGCTACTTTACAGCAGAAGTCTGTCTCCAACTGAAACTGGTTTATTTAAAGCATTCAGATATTCAACCGCACCAGACAACATGTTAAAATCAGCTGAGACAAACAATGGTAAGAAAACGACTGACCTGAAGTGACCATAACGCGGTGTCACATTCTGAAACGTGCGTTTATTTTGTTCTCAATCAAATCAACTCTGTCAGATGGGGTACATGACTACTGCTATCATGAGCTCATTACTGTAGATATAGAAATCGGCTCAACACCAGAGGAATCATTCAAATCTAAAATACATCTAAACCACAATGAACATTCCGTGTCACGCTCGAAACGTACGTTATGGTAACATCATTTGACCAAGTGTGGAAGCTTAACAATTAATTAATGAGTTTGGTCAATAACAAATCTGAACATTCTAATTACAATCTAATTCTAGTACTCGATCCAAATATGATCTCATCTTATTTGTTAGCATGTTCGTATTCCCATAACATAAAGATATGCTATTTTGGAGTCGGAAAACAATTTCAGAAAGTTAAAACGAATTTCCCTCTTTAGCGCTAGTCCTGTTCAAAGCCATGTCCTGCCTCGCGGTGAATGTCCAAACAGCTTTTGTTTTACCTTTGGATAAGCTGAAAGATGCTTTTTATATTTAGTCAAGTTTTGACTAAATATTTTAACATCGAGGGGGAATCGAAACGAGGGTCGTGGTGTATGTGCGTCTGTCTGTCTGTGTGTGTGTGTAGAGCGATTCAGACTAAACTACTGGACCGATCTTTATGAAATTTGACATGAGAGTTCCTGGGTATGAAATCCCCATACGTTTTTTTCATTTTTTTGATAAATGTCTTTGATGACGTCATATCCGGCTTTTCGTGAAAGTTGAGGCGGCACTGTCACGCCCTCATTTTTCAACCAAATTGGTTGAAATTTTGGTCAAGTAATCTTCGACGAAGCCCGGGGTTCGGTATTGCATTTCAGCTTGGTGGCTTAAAAATTAATTAATGACTTTGGTCATTAAAAATCTGAAAATTGTAAAAAAAAATAAAAATTTATAAAACGATCCAAATTTACGTTTATCTTATTCTCCATCATTTGCTGATTCCAAAAACATATAAATATGTTATATTCGGATTAAAAACAAGCTCTGAAAATTAAATATATAAAAATTATTATCAAAATTAAATTGTCCAAATCAATTTAAAAACACTTTCATCTTATTCCTTGTCGGTTCCTGATTCCAAAAACATATAGATATGATATGTTTGGATTAAAAACACGCTCAGAAAGTTAAAACAAAGAGAGGTACAGAAAAGCGTGCTATCCTTCTTAGCGCAACTGCTACCCCGCTCTTCTTGTCAATTTCACTGCCTTTGCCATGAGCGGTGGACTGACGATGCTACGAGTATACGGTCTTGCTGAAAAATGGCAGCTACTTGACTAAATATTGTATTTTCGCCTTACGCGACTTGTTACCTCTGATTTCCTCCTTCTGTGACCAGCAGCAGAGAAGAACCCGTGTACAAGAATTTACTAGCGTTCAGAAACAGTAGGGCATGAACACTGAGATGACCGATCATGACTTATATACTTATAAAGAATACTACATGGCTTGCTGAGTCGTACCAGATTTACACGATTGTTATTTTTAATTTTTAATATTGAACTGCGAGCGAAAGCGAGCTGTTCACTATTAGAAAAAGCAACGAGTGTAAATCTGGTACGAAACAGCAAGCCATGTGGTATTCTGGTTGTATCCTACATACGCAAGAGAGACACCCGTGAGATAACATTCGTTCAAATCACACGTGTGTATATCATGTAAAAGAGGTCATGTCAAGCAAGTCTGGCAGGGACCTGTTTTTCTACTGCTAATGATGCCAAAGTCACCGAGGCAAACGTCATTATAGAAACAAAAATTGCGCTCGCTAATTACCCTCGATGAATCTTTAGAACTAACACGTCACGCCACACTTTCAAAGTGACATTTCTTTGCTTTGACGTATTATACCGAGCAACAGAAGAAACGCGAACAATTCTGCAATGTTTGATTGACAAAATCTCAAACAATTATAGAGTTAGGGTTATCAAATCACAAAAGTTTGATGAAGGCATGTTTGCCACAGCTGTTGTGTGATTATTTTGATGCTGCGACTGTTTCAACACACGGGATACATTGATCGGTATAGATTGCACGAGGCTTTAAAAGAGATCGAGGTTCCAAAACAGGCGTCTTCAATTTAGCTGCCTCGACTACAGGGCATGTTTAGTAAAATACACGTAAGTATAGTATGTAGGATAAACACAATACTAATGATATTATTAGCGAGCGCAATTTTTGTTTCTATAATGACGTTTGTCTCGGTGACTTTGGCAACATAATCAGTAGAAAAACAGGTCCCTGCCAGACTTGCTTGACATGACCTCATTTACATGATATACACACGTGTGCTTTGAACAATTATTATCTCGCGGGTGTCTCTCTCACGTATGTAGGATGAATCGATATACAACCTGTGCAAGTGATCCTTGATAAGAAGGACCCCTGTATTTCTATATTATCCAACGCAAACGCCTGAACAGTTCTACGATCATGTGCAAGCTGTGCCTGTAAACCTTGATTAGGAACTTGTCAAAACTTGTCAAAACTTGTCAAAACGTGTCTGACTTGAAAATCAAAAATTGTTAGAGCATCGAACCTGATTAATCTTTAGAATGTCTACATCGCCATGTCTTGAACTGAAGACTGTTCTTCACACTATTTCTTGTTGTCTGGATTAATTGTGCTTGAGTCTCCGCTGATTATGGTTGCATTTAATAAACAAGCAAACATAATAAGAATGTTTTTGTTGTTTCGTTCTTTTGTTTGCTTAATGTTAACATTTAGTTCATGTGTGTGTGTGTGTGTGTGTGTGTGTGTGTGTGTGTGTGTGTGTGTGTGTGTGTGTGTGTGTGTGCGTGTGTGCATGCGTGCGTGCGTGAGTGAGTGCGTTTGTATATTTGTTTGGGGGGTGGGGGGGGGGAGGTGCTTCGTGTGTGTTCATTTTTCTCTTGTTATATATTTTTCCTCCCACAGTTGTCGCCGCTGGTGATGTAAATGATATTGGTAGATGTAGTGTCGTAGTGTCTGTTTTGGTTGCTTCTCCTTAAGGGCATGGACTTGTCGTTGTTATCGCCACCATTAAGAGATGGATAAAACTTTGGCAGTGTTTCCAGAGTTTGCACAGATTACCACATGGCCGATGGCTTTTAAACCGGCTGAAGAGTAATGCGTATTACAAAATGAATAGTCCAGTTATTTCAAAAGTTTCGCAAGAGGTACACAAACTGAAGGGTGGAATGAGAAAGGTGTGTGTGTGGGGGGGGAGGGGGGGGGGGGGGGGGACTCGCAGCTCGTCAACAAAGTTTGTGTAAGTAAACAAATTCAGGAAATAGTGATTAAAACCCGAATGCACACAAACAAGACAGAAAGTATGCAAATAAAAATGAAAGCCATACAAACAAGAAATTCCTCCGAGGTAGGAAAAACACCCCCGTCCTTACCATTCTCACTGCCACCAACTGAGAAGGTTATTTCCCTTTGACCATTAATATGTCCCTCTATAAGTCCTTGTAGAATCTTAATCCACCAATAACTCCCTAACCGTGTGTTTGACTGGTCCCAATTTTTGTAAGGACCGTGTCAGGAATGTATAGAACCTGTTCACCAAGTTTGGTGACGATCGGTCCGTTCATTCTTGAGATCTATATGCGAACACAAACAAACAAACAAACAAACAAACACATCGAGCGAAACCTATAACACACCCCTATACCGGGGGTGTAATAAATAGTCCATAAGCAAACAAAAGCACACCAATTCAACAGACAAAGCAGAACTTACACAAACAAAAGCAGAAGATGTAAAAAAAAATAAAAAAAATAATAATAAAAGCAAAAACTTTACAAACATTAATCGGCATCATTAGCCTGTACTGAGCATTTTGTTGATTCCCACATGTATTGTACAAATGGATGATTGAATTAAACAACGTTTCAATCCAAAAATGGAACAGAAAAAGAAAATGAAGAAATTGAGCACAGAGTATAAGGAAGTATTTCCGTCTCGTTTATTAAAATCAAAAGGATGATTGAATTAAACAACGTTTCAATCCAAAAATGGAACAGAGAAAGAAAATGAAGAAATTGAGCACACAGGATAATTATGAGGAAGTATTTCGGTCTCGTTTATTAAAATCAAAAGCCTGGGACAGTAGGGGCGACCACCCCCAACCAGGCGCGTTCACAGGTGGCGGATAGTGTGATGGCCTTCAGATATGGAGGTTAGCTGCGAAATAAGCCAGGCTTGCCAGGACGAATAAGCAGTCGCGGACCAACTGGCGGTGCTTCCAACAGGATGGGGCGAGGTAACAGGTGGCACTGTTACACTCAAGAAACACCCCAGGTGTCCAATGACGGGAGCATCATGCGAACAAGAGCCGCATTTTAAGTTCTAGCCCTGGGGAAGGTCACCTCAGATAAACAAACCAGCCAGCTATGGCCAAATAGCCGGGTAGACTGGACTCGACAGCCCTCTAAAGCCACCAGTCTAGGAGAAGGATCACTCCGATATAAAAACACGCTGAAGCCGGATGAGCTGGGCCATGTATGGCGCATAACGACAGCTCAACGCGTCAACGCTCATATGACAGACGACAAAATCAAATGGATGATTGAATTAAACAACGTTTCAATCCAAAAATGGAACAGAAAAAGAAAATGAAGAAATTGAGCACAGAGTATAAGGAAGTATTTCCGTCTCGTTTATTAAAATCAAAAGGATGATTGAATTAAACAACGTTTCAATCCAAAAATGGAACAGAGAAAGAAAATGAAGAAATTGAGCACACAGGATAATTATGAGGAATTATTCCCCCCTCTGCTTCTTTACCTCTGTAAACTTGTAGGGGTAGTTATTTTTCGATAATGACCCAGCAACCAAACAAATAACGACCCAGCAACAGCCTGAATCCTCGATAGTGCAATGGGTTGAGAAGTTGTTCTGTTTCGGTACTACTTTTTGCGACTGAAAAGTTCCGAACGCTCTGACGTACGAAGTATACATCTCTGGAGCAAACAATGCAAACATACCGCATTTAAATTAACAACTACAGGCCTGAACACATGAATCTTCATATAAAATCCATGAGTTCGGTTGTTTTCTGAATCTAGATTTGCCGTGCTCAAACGTTCATCACAAGCAATTTCCCGCAAGGCAAGTAACTCATACTTTGTCTAGCGACAAGAGTAGTTCCCCTTCTTTTCACTCAGTTTCTTCGACAACAGACTGCAATCCGACGGTCAGTTTTCAACAATATTTCATTTAATAAACAGATCACACGCAACCAAATGCACACATCTCATCAATTTAAACAACATAAAGCGGTTTCATACACTATTTTCCCCAGAAAACTGAACTTCATACAGTTTTTAACGTTGGAACACGGGTGCAAAAGTTCGTCTGCTAGTCCCATTTGACGAAAGAACATTATCCTAAGCGATACCAAAACATATATAGAACACACAATATCTGCCTTTGCCGCCACAGCAGAATAACAGCATATCTGTGTACTTGATTTTAGTCCAAAATAGGAAAACTGACAAGAAGTGTTAACAGAATGGAATGATTTGCACGGAACTATACAACCGCGCATTAATCGATCGCCTGCGGCAGGTTGACTGGTTGAGTGAATAGGATTCGATCAAACTTTCGCAAAAAAACTCCTCTTTTCTTTGAATAACTGAAGAAAGGAGGAATAAAGAGGTTACACACCTCGTCTCAGTGATTATAAAAAATAATGGTCTCAGTTCGCGGTCATGAAAAAGCTCGCTAAAGCTCGCATTTTTCATGATCCGCTAACTTCGACCATTATTTTTAACAATCACTGAGACTCGGCGTGTAACCTCTACGTATTTCGGTCTCGTTTATTATAGTCTGTATTCTTTTGTGCTCGGTCTCTTCATTTTCTTTCTCTGCCAACTCTTTTTTCTAGTTTCTTGTTCTTTTGTTGATGAAGAAGAAAGTCGAAAATAGTTCATGTTCCTTTGTTCTTGCTGCTTTTTTCTGGTGAGTACATTTTTTTGTTATCTTGTCAGTTTATATCCAAGACAGACGGGCGCAGTGGCGTGGTGGTAAGACGTCGGCCTCCTAATCGGGAGGTCGTGAGTTCGAATCCCGGTCGCTGCCGCCTGGTGGGTTTAAGAGTGGAGATTTTCCGATCTCTCAGGTCAACTTATCTGCAGACCTGCTAGTGACTTAACCTTCTTCGTGTGTACACGCAAGCACAAGACCAAGTGCGCACGGAAAAGATCCTGTGATCCATGTCAGAGTTCGGTGGGTTATGGAAACACGAAAATACCCAGCATGCCTCCCCCGAAATCGGCGTATGCTGCCTGAATGGCGGGGTAAAAACGGTCATTCACGTAAAATTCCACTCGTGCTAAAAACATGAGTGAACGTGGGAGTCTAAGCCCATGAACGAGGAAGAAGAAGAAGAAGAAGAAAATACAAGACAGAAAATACCGGTATATAAACAAAAAGACAAATTATACAAACAAAATGAGATGGCATATATATATATATATCCCATGACCTCCCTTCTTTGTCTCTGTTACTTCAGTATGGGTATATATGTTGTATTTTTATAGCTCAATAAATACATCATGGACTCCAAAAAATATATGATAGTGCAGATTCCGATTTGGGCAAAGGACTACTTTCCTCCCGACCTTTGACCTCGCGCCGAACAATGTGACACATTTGTATGAAGTTCTAAAATCGTATTGCACGGCTCAGAAAACCATATCAGTTGCACGCAAAAATGAATCTCAGAACTGATCTGATGTATGAGATGCAATAAGCAAAAGTTTCTTTCATTATGAAAGCAATGCAGGTCGAAAAAACCAACATTCAACTTACAAGATAACCAGATGCTAGCGAACCAAAACAAAAACACGAGTACCCTCCCCTTGCATCGTTAGCAGACGACTTTTGTGTTTTGGTGTGCGCCTTCAGCTATCAAACATCGGCTGTTTCACGTGTTTTGCGAGCAAGTCTACTCTTTTGCCTGGCTCTGCAGTAAGTCCACATATTTTTCCGTAATCCAGTCATATTCCTTCAAAATGCAATCAATCGGCGGTGACAGACGTGTCGGTCGCGTTTTCCTCACCCATACCAGTTTAAGTTCATCCATGCAAACACACTCGCAAAACAGTTTATCACGTATATACATTTCAAATAGGGAGCAAATGGTTAAATCTAAACCTACATATTTGTTCCCTAAAATTTGCTTCTCTGTCAATAAGCTTAATTACACACGTTCGAGAAAAACAACGTGGAATCGATTCTGAATCGAGTAAGCCAAATGGGTCCCAAACCCGTTTCGCCCGTTCTGCCGACCTGAAACGCAAAACAAAAGAATTGTGCGCTTCAACTAAATTCCATTTCATGCAGTTTACCGAAACTACGGTTTATGTGAGAGAGTGCGCATGCGCTAGGCTAGCCATACCCGTATGTGTTATGGCGGCCATGGGCAGCATGTGGGAATTTTCGGCATAAAAAACTTCATTTTCATCCGGAAATCGACGTAACCTGTTGTGTTTTGTGTGTGAAATTGTTTGTTTCTGCTGGACAAAGTAAGTGCTTTATCCTTTATCGTGCCGAGTTCGAAAAAACCGCGAGTCGCGATGACAGAGAAACAAGTAGAGTTGGAACTCGATTCGGACTCAGAATTGAATGACTTGATCCACGCACCCGACACGGGTGGAAAGGAAAAACCACAAACAGTCACTCTACCAATCTCGGATTGGGAAAAGATGAAGAGTCAAAATGAGAAAATTTTGAAGTTTCTAACTATGGTGGTAGACAAAGATGGCGACTCGCCCCAAACGAAACAATCGAAAAAGAGAAAACGTGAAGTCAGTGATGACGAACAATCTGTGGAGACTGGGGATGATTTCGATCACCTTCTTGAAGAAATGTGTAAAACTCAAGCATCAGAATCTCGACCCGAGGCTGAACTGAGCGACCCCAATGAGAGTGAAATTATGAATGAACTGGAGCAAGATTTTGACATTTCTGAGACTCTTGGTGATGAAGTTGCAGATCGAATTGCAAAACTTGTATCAGTGATGGCAAAGGGTCAGATGACCGAAGAAAAGATGAAGCAAAAAGAAAGAGAGTTTAAACGCCCAAAGAACATTGAGACAGGCGTCCCAAAAGTGAATCCCGAAATCTGGGGTTTGATGGAACACAGTGCCAAAACGTATGACTTAAAATCACAACGTCAACAGAAGTTACTGTACACGGCCAACAATGCTCTTGTTGTGGCCTGGGATGTGTCCCTAAAAATGGGGGTTGCCAATGAGGAACAGAAAAAGCTGATCAAAACAATTGCTGAGGCAAGTGGGCTGATACTGAAAACAGCGTATGACATGTCACTGGACAGAAGAGCAAAAATACTGTCTGGACAAAATGTGAACAAGAAATACAGAAAACTGGCATCTTCAAACATACCAGTCACTCAGTGGCTATTTGGGGATGATCTCAAGTCAGCGTGTGCTGATATTGACTGTACAACCAAACTTGGACTTGCCTTTACTCAATCAAGTAGAGGGCAAAAATATTTCCCATCCCGTCAGTATGCACCAAAAAACTCCGAATGGAGAGGAAGAGGAAGGTGGAACTGGAAGAGAGGAGCTCAGTTCAGGGGGAGAGGGAGAAGTCAAGGGAGACCATTCTTCTCCGGCACGACAAGCAGGCAAGCAGAGTAGACAACAAAGAGGTATGTGAAATAAAGAATGCCACATTTGAAGCAGGTAAACTGAAACATTTTGTTCATAATTGGAAGAAATTGACATCTGATTCCTTTATTCTAGATATGGTACAGGGAACAGAAATTCCTTTGAGTGAAGACATTGAGAAGGTGCAAACTCAGCATGAGGCCAAAAATCAAGTTCCTGGTCACTTATTTCAGATAATGGATGCAGAAGTAGAACATCTATTGAGTATGCATGTCATTGAGCCATCAAAACCAGAAGAAAATGAGGTGGTTTCACCTATTTTTCTTGTTGAAAAGCCAGATGGGTCACATCGGCTTATTTTGAACTTGAAAAGATTCAATGAATCCGTTGAGTACGAACATTTTAAAATGGATAACTTGTCAACTGCTACACAAATGATGACTAAAGACTGTTATATGGCCTCAGTTGATCTTAGACACGCTTACTATTCAGTTCCTGTCAAACATCAGTTCAGAAAATTTCTAAAATTCAGATGGCGTGAACAAATGTTTCAGTATACATGCTTTCCAAATGGTTTGAGTAACTGTCCAAGGTACTTCACAAAGCTGCTAAAACCAGTGTATGCAAAGTTGAGGGCACAAGGTTTTCTGTCTACCTCATACATTGATGATTGTTATTTACAGGCAGACACAGTTGAAGAATGTGAAGTGAATGTCAGTGAGACAGTAAAACTCTTTGAATCTCTTGGTTTCACAATACATGATGACAAATCTGTTCTCAATCCAAGCAAACGGTTAAAATACCTTGGGTTTTGGTTGAATTCTGAAGATATGACTGTATCACTTCCAGAGCAAAAAAGGCAGAATATAAAGGCAGCCTGTTACAGACTCAAGGGAAAGAAAAGAATCAGAATCAGAGAACTGGCTCAAGTCATTGGAATGTTGGTTGCCACTTTTCCTGCTAATAGGTGGGGACCTCTGTATTTCAGACAGTTAGAAAAAGACAAGTCTGATGCCCTTAAAGTAGCAAAAGGAAATTTTGAGTCTTTAGCTAATCTATCTGACAATGCTTGTTCAGAGTTAGACTGGTGGATTGAGAACATTGATGAGTCATACCATACAGTGCAAAATGCATGCCATGACATAACAATCCAGACTGATGCTTCTTCTACAGGAGGTTGGGGCGCAGTGTGTGGAGACCTGAAAACAGGGGGACGATGGTCAATGAATGAAAGAGCTTTTCATATAAATGTGCTTGAATTACTGGCAATAGAATATGCACTGAAAAGTTTCAAAGCAAAACTCACAGGGAGACATGTCTTGGTGTTATCAGATAACACTTGTGCTATTGCCTACATAAAGAATATGGGAGGATCACATTCACATGAATGTAATGCGTTGGCAAAAAGAATCTGGATTTGGTGTAAAGATAATTTGATTTGGTTATCTGCTACACATATTCCTGGGAAATGTAACACTGAAGCAGATATGCAGTCACGTCAGTTCAATGACCGTACAGAATGGAAACTGAATGATGTTGTATTTCATAGGCTTAAAGAGACACTGCTGAATCCAGAAATTGATCTCTTTGCCTCAAGGTTGAATTTTCAGGTAAAACCTTTCATGTCATGGGGACATGATCCAGAAGCGTATGCAGTCGATGCATTTGAACACAACTGGTCAAAATGGCTGATATATGCATTTCCTCCTTTCAGTCTGATTCAAAGGGTGCTGATGCAGTGGAGGAGAGACCGGGCAGACGGCATGCTGATTGTTCCCCTGTGGCCAACAGCGGTGTGGTTTCCCCAGCTTCTGCGGTTGCTAGTCCAGGAACCTGTGATTCTTCCGAAAGGGAAACGTCTTCTGACTTTACCACACAGCAATGCAGCACATCCACTTCAGAGAAAACTACGTCTCCTGGCTTGTGTCTTATCAGGCAATCTCTCGAGACACGAGGCCTTCATGGAAAGACTCAAAGCATCATCTGTGCTTCATGGAGAAGTACAACCAAGAAACAATATGCCTGTTATCTTGCGAGATGGCGATCCTTTTGTGCTCAACGGTCAAGTGATCCCTTGCGTCCCTCTGTAAATCTAGTGTTAAGTTTTCTCACTGATCTCTTTGAAGCTGGATTAGGTTACAGTGCAATTAATACTGCCAGAAGTGCACTTTCTTCAGTTATTTTGATGTCAGATAAATCTACGATTGGTACTCATCCTTTGGTTGTGAGATTTTTGAAGGGAGTTTTTGAACTCAGGACACCAATGCCAAGGCATTCCAAGATATGGGATGTTGGTGATGTTTTGAAATACTTTAAGACTCTTCCAGACAATGCTCAGCTTTCATTGAAAGACATAACGCTGAAAGTATCGGCTTTACTTTTGTTGGCATCTGCTCAAAGGGTGCAAACGCTTCATTTGATGAACCTAGAATCTGTTTGTTTTTTAGAGAATAAATGTGTTATTTACATGTCAGAAAAGTTGAAACACACAAGACCTGGCTATCATCAGCAAAATTTAGATTTACCAGTATATACTGTGGATGAGCAAGTTTGTGTAGTCAAGTGCTTGAAAGAATACATTGAACGCACAAAGAAACTGAGAGTTGATCAGAGCGGTAAACTGTTGTTGTGTTACAAACCGCCTCATGAACCAGCATCAAGGGACACAATTTCTCGCTGGTTACGGACAGTATTAGCGAGAGCTGGATTGTCAAGTTATACACCACACAGCTTCAGATGTGCAGCGTCATCAGCAATGAAGAGGTCAGGTGTACCTCTTGGTGATATTCTCAAAGCAGCTGGTTGGACCAATGCAAAAACATTCAAACAATTCTATGACAAACCATTGCAGAGTCAGATGAAAAAGAACACAATCTTGAATTACTATGGAAAGAAAAGTGTGTAGACAAGTACTGTTGTGAAAGAAAACTTTATTGATGCAAAAAAGCATTGATGAATTTATTATTTGATGCACAAATGTCACAGAAAAAGGGTGAAATAATGTGTACAGTTGTAAAAGAAAACTTTCTTGATCCAGAAAGCATTAATGGTTTTGTTTTTTGATAAAAAAGTGTCATTGATTTGAAATGTGCAGTAGATTGTTTCGAGTATTCTGAATATACTCATACCTCTGCTACTTTTAGAATTAATAAAGTTATCAGAACAAGAAACATTTATCTTCTAAAATGTGAGTGAATCAATGAATGTTGAAATGGAAGTTTGACAACAACAACTTTGAAGTCTCACATAAACCGTAGTTTCGGTAAACTGCATGAAATGGAATTCAAAACATAAACGAGTACTTACCAAGTCGAAGTTTGTGTAGAATTCCATGATGCAGTTTACAGGAACGGAGGGATATGTGCCCTCCCTCAATAAAACCCACCCTCTGTTTACAACTTAACTTTTGTTGTTGTAAAACTTTGTAGATCATCAAAGATATGGTTTACGCTTTGATGATCTATGCTGTAAAATATGGCTAGCCTAGCGCATGCGCACTCTCTCACATATCCCTCCGTTCCTGTAAACTGCATCATGGAATTCTACACAAACTTCGACTTGGTAAGTACTCGTTTATGTTTTGAATTAATTTCTATTCGACTTCATTACTTTCTTGCAACTTATGAACCTTTACTTAAAGCTTTTAAATGGTCTGAAAGTAGTGTTACCGCGTACTTATCGATGCACTCATTCGTTTTATTTTTTCAGCGACGGTCACTTAGTTTAAGGTTGTAAAAGGGCTAAGTCTCGCTGGCAACAGTTTTACCCTGCACAGATCGCAACAGTGCCGCCAGTAGTCTACACTTTGTGTTTGATGGTAGAATGGGATATACAGATTACAACACTCGTGGTTTTTTATATGGCTTGTATTTCAGTCAAGACCCAGCGGGAATATCAATCGAGAGCCACTCGCCAGAGGCTCGTGTCTCCCGATGATATTCATCCGCTGGGTCTTGACTGAAATACAAGCCATATAAAAAAACCACTCGTGTTGTAACCTATATATATATATTATATACACAATCAAGAATAATTCGACTTCTATGGAGGTTGTCCAGGTGTTCGATGGAGAGAGGGTAGAATATAGGTCTGGATTAATGAATGCATCTTCACACACAAACAGAAGGAAGACGGGAGGAAGAAACACCTGTTGTTTGCTTAAAGTGTAAACTCTGACTCAGTGGTCTGTTGCGCATGTGTGTAAATAAAGAAATGAATCAGAAATTGGCCTTGTTTAATCAGTAGTCTTTCGCCATACCTTCATCCGCTTGCACCAGTATTGAATGAAGGAGGTCAGCTTACGCCTCCCCCCCCCCCCCCCTTGCGCTCTGTTCTGAAACTGGAGGCAAATCTGAATGATTAAGAGTAGGTTTTGAGAGGTAGGAATTTCTGTCTTTAATTATATATGGTACCGATACATCCGAAGCCCGATGGGTCCCTTACGATTAATTTTCTACTGCTGTCAACTGCAGGCAAATCTGAATGATATCAAGAGTAAGTTTTGAGAGGTAGGAATTGGATATGAATTTAATGATATACGGTACCGATACATCCGAAGCCTGGTGGGGACCTTACGCTTAATTTTCTACTGCGCTCTGTTCTGAAACTGGAGGCAAATCTGAATGATTAAGAGTAGGTTTTGAGAGATAGGAATTTCTGTCTTTAATGGTATTTGGTACCGATACATCCGAAGCCTGGTGGTGACCTTTCGAATAATGTTCTACTGCTAATATGATGAAGTTACCGGGAGGCAAATCTGAATGATATTAAGAGTAGGCTTTGAGAGGTAGGAATTGGATATGAATTTAATGATGGTACCGATTCATGCACAACCTTACGATTTATTTTCTACTGCTCATATGATGAAGTTGTACCGTGAGAAACTGCGTTCTAGAAATGTTTCTCACTTCATCGAGAGACATGCAGAAGAAGTGACAGAATTATCACGTAACGCCAGAGTCCTCCACGTTATCCCGTCTTTCTCAACTTTGTTTGGCTTTTGCAGTCAGAGACTTCAAGACTCAAGACTTAAAGACGCAGTGTCAGGCGGTTCAAAACATAAATAACATCTCAATCACTAACAGTTTAAAATTCCACTAAAAAGATCCATAGCATTCTTTGCAATCACTCATTGATACAGACACCCACATTTACACACCCACAAGCAGGCAGGCTCGTCCGCACACACACACACACACACACACACACACACACACACACACACACACACACACACACACACGCACGCACAGCGTAAACTGTGTTGTACACCTACAGTTAGAATATCTTAAAAGATTTCACCTCAAATGAGACGTTCAAAAAGAGAAGTCACTCGGACGTAGTTGTGCTGGCCATTTCCACTGCTAATCAATTCTTCTTCTTCTTCTTCTCAAGTTCTTCTTTTTCTTCTGCGTTCATGGGCTGAAACTCCCACATACACTTGCGCTTTTTGCACGAGTGGGGTTTTACGTGTATGACCGTTTTTACCCCGCCATTTAGGCAGCCATACGTCGCTTTCGGAGGAGACTGCTAATCATTTCTTCTTCTTCTTCTTCTTCTTCTTCTTCTTCTTCTTCTTCTTCTTCTTCTGCGTTCTTGGGCTGACACTCCCACGTACACTCGTGTTTTTTGCACTGAGTGGGGTTTTACGTGTATGACCGTTTTTGCCCCGCCATTTAGGCAGCCATACGCCGCTTTCGGAGGAGACTGCTAATCAATTCTTCTTCTTCTTCTTCTCAAGTTCTTCTTCTTCTTCTGGGTACATGGGCTGAAACTCCCGCGTACACTCGTGTTTTTTGCACTGAGTGGGGTTTTACGTATATGACCGTTTTTACCCCGCCATTTAGGCAGCCATACGTCGCTTTCGGAGGAGATTGCTAATCAATTCTTCTTCTTCTTCTTCTTCTTCTTCTTCTTCTTTCTTCTTCTTCTGCGTTCATGGGCTGACACTCCCTCGTACACTCGTGTTTTTTGCACTGAGTGGGGTTTTACGTGTGTGACCGTTTTTGCCCCGCCATTTAGGCAGCCATACGTCGCTTTCGGAGGAGACTGCTAATCATTTCTTCTTCTTCTTCTTCTTCTTCTTCTTCTTCTTCTTCTTCTTCTTCTTCTTCTTCTTCTTCTTCTTCTTCTGGGTACATGGGCTGAAACTCCCGCGTACACTCGTGTTTTTTGCACTGAGTGGGGTTTTACGTATATGACCGTTTTTACCCCGCCATTTAGGCAGCCATACGTCGCTTTCGGAGGAGATTGCTAATCAATTCGACCACACACTGATCTCAAACTTTCAGCGATACTAAACACATCTGGAGCACCGAGTCGTATTTCTTCGCTCATTTCCATAAGCACTAATGCACACCACGTGATAGTCTGCAGCCTATCAGCTGCCATCGCAGCATTCACAGCTTGACCTAAGGGGCAGCCACCTCGTCAGCAAGTGGGGATGTTTTGATAGTAACCTCCCCTTTCGTCTGCTGATGAAAGAGAAGGTATGTGTAGTGAAAATGTGGATGCCTCAACGATCTGTCTTGGGGAGTGAGATTTAGGAGCATAAACAGGGACCACGATTTCCTTTTTTAATGAATCAAAATTCTCAAAATTGACGTGTGACGGTCGCACGACTAGACAGAAATCCGCTTCCTCCCTCTGTAGTCTGTGAACTAAACATATCTAAACATGCCCTTCACCCCCCTCACCCGCCCAAACCCCCACCCTCGTCTTTCAGTCGTCGCCGAGCTGCCCCCATTACCTGTCCACAACCCTTACCCCTTCACATCGTCCCATCTTACCCCTTACCCCTTACCCTGTGCCATACCTTTGCTGTTCACATGGCAGACTCTATACCAATTTTCTAGCGATTGTAGTCGGCGCCAAGTCAAATGAAAATCGCTGCCCATGTGAATAGCGCAAACGACCTCTCAAACTAACGGCGATTTTCGGCAGACTTGAAGCCAGTTCAGCTATCGGAGCTACCTCCAAATGCGAGAAGACCAGTTTGGTTAGAGCTAACCAATCGGTAAGCCAGTTAAAAAATAAATCTGCGTCAAGTAACGGCCGAATTGAGCAGCGCTACCTCAACTGAGTTTTCGAGTCGCGGCTAAAGTCTGTCCTGAATCGAACCTAGAACCGCGCACGAACCGATTAGGCGTCATACAAAACAAATAACACACCTGAAACACACAAATAAAATTATAAGAGAAAAAATAAGCAAAACAAAATGTGATCTATCCATTTCTCTTGTTCATCTTCCAGCATGGCTATAGGACTGACACACAAACGGCATCTAAATCCAAATTAATCAGATTGTATATACGCAAAACTACACACACGAACAAACACACACCGGCACGCGCGCAGCGTCGCACGCACACAAACACAAATTACACACTCACGAACGCACGTGCACACATAAACACAAACATACACCACACACACCCCCCAAACATGTCTCCTCCCCCCCCTCACACACACACGCGCGCGCGCGCCCATACACACACTGACAGTCCTGAAGTGGTACTAAACAAATTCCACCTATTTCTTTATAGTGAAGGTTACCTCAATTCTCTCAGTGGATTGTCTGAAGGAGAAGACTATTAATTGGCTAAATGGAATTCTACCTCATTTCGCCGAGAGAATAAGGCCATGATTTTTGGGAATAATAGGTTTTAGATTGAAGCTTAAGTGAGGAAATGGTGGTAATTAATTTAACAACGGTATGCTCTACTTTCTTGGCCTGACTTCTTTGCAGTGCTATGTTGTTTTTGTTGTTGACGCGCGCGCGTGTGTGTGTGTGTGTGTGTGTGTGTGTGCCGTGTGTGTGTGTGTGTGTGTGTGTGTCAGTGTCGTGTGTGTGTGTGTGTGTGTGTGTGTGTCTGTGCGTGCGTGCGTGCGTGCGTGCGTGTGTGTGTGTGGCAGTGTATGTGTGTGTGTGTGTATGTTTCATGCGCGCGTGTGTCTGTGCGTGTGTGTCTGCGTGTGTGTGTGCATTCGTTTATGCGCGCGTGTGTCTGTGTGTGTTGGTATCTGTGTTTTTGTTGCTCCTGCTTTTGTTGTTGTTACTGTCGTCGTTCTTGTTGTTATTTTGTTCTTGTCTTTTGGTGGGATATTTGTCTTTTCAAGGGGACTGGACTGGCCACGGGGGGCGGGGGAGAGTCTGGGGGTGAATTGATAGACGCTGGTAAGGTGTCAGAGTCTGGGGGTGAATTGATAGACGCTGGTAAGGTGTCAGAGTCTGGGGCTGAATTGACAGACGCAGGTAAGGTGTCAGAGTCTGGGGGTGAATTGACAGACGCAGGTAAGGTGTCAGAGTCTGGGGGTGAATTGACAGACGCAGGTAAGGTGTCAGAGTCTGGGGGTGAATTGACAGACGCAGGTAAGGTGTCAGAGTCTGGGGGTGAATTGACAGACGCAGGTAAGGTGTCAGAGTCTGGGGCTGAATTGATAGACGCTGGTAAGGTGTCAGAGTCTGGGGGTGAATTGATAGACGCTGGTAAGGTGTCAGAGTCTGGGGCTGAATTGATAGACGCTGGTAAGGTGTCATAGTCTGGGGCTGAATTGACAGACGCAGGTAAGGTGTCAGAGTCTGGGGCTGAATTGATAGACGCTGGTAAGGTGTCAGAGTCTGAGGGTGAATTGATAGACGCTGGTAAGGTGTCAGAGTCTGAGGGTGAATTGATAGACGCTGGTAAGGTGTCAGAGTCTGGGGGTGAATTGACAGACGCAGGTAAGGTGTCATAGTCTGGGGCTGAATTGACAGACGCAGGTAAGGTGTCAGAGTCTGGGGGGGGGGGGGAATTGATAGACGCTGGTAAGGTGTCAGAGTCTGGGGGTGAATTGATAGACGCTGGTAAGGTGTCAGAGTCTGGGGGTGAATTGACAGACGCAGGTAAGGTGTCAGAGTCTGGGGGTGAATTGACAGACGCTGGTAAGGTGTCAGAGTCTGGGGGTGAATTGACAGACGCAGGTAAGGTGTCAGAGTCTGGGGCTGAATTGACAGACGCAGGTAAGGTGTCAGAGTCTGGGGCTGAATTGATAGACGCTGGTAAGGTGTCAGAGTCTGAGGGTGAATTGATAGACGCTGGTAAGGTGTCAGAGTCTGGGGCTGAATTGATAGACGCTGGTAAGGTGTCATAGTCTGGGGCTGAATTGACAGACGCAGGTAAGGTGTCAGAGTCTGGGGCTGAATTGACATACGCAGGTAAGGTGTCAGAGTCTGGGGGTGAATTGACAGACGCAGGTAAGGTGTCAGAGTCTGGGGGTGAATTGATAGACGCTGGTAAGGTGTCAGAGTCTGGGGGTGAATTGACAGACGCAGGTAAGGTGTCATAGTCTGGGGCTGAATTGACAGACGCAGGTAAGGTGTCAGAGTCTGGGGGGGAATTGATAGACGCTGGTAAGGTGTCAGAGTCTGAGGGTGAATTGATAGACGCAGGTAAGGTGTCAGAGTCTGGGGGTGAATTGACAGACGCAGGTAAGGTGTCAGAGTCTGGGGGTGAATTGATAGACGCTGGTAAGGTGTCAGAGTCTGGGGGTGAATTGATAGACGCTGGTAAGGTGTCAGAGTCTGGGGCTGAATTGACAGACGCAGGTAAGGTGTCAGAGTCTGGGGCTGAATTGATAGACGCTGGTAAGGTGTCAGAGTCTGGGGGTGAATTGACAGACGCGGGTAAGGTGTCAGAGTCTGGGGGTGAATTGACAGACGCAGGTAAGGTGTCAGAGTCTGGGGCTGAATTGACAGACGCAGGTAAGGTGTCAGAGTCTGGGGCTGAATTGATAGACGCTGGTAAGGTGTCAGAGTCTGGGGTGAATTGACAGACGCAGGTAAGGTGTCAGAGTCCGGGGGTGAATTGATAGACGCTGGTAAGGTGTCAGAGTCTGGGGGTGAATTGACAGACGCAGGTAAGGTGTCAGAGTCTGGGGGTGAATTGATAGACGCTGGCAAGGTGTCAGAGTCTGGTAGCCATTTCCCTTTCCTTTCAAGAAAGTGCCCCCCTCCCCCCTCCCCCCCCCCCCCCCCCCCACCCCGTCCTTTTTAAGACCCCTAATTTATGACTTCCTCCTTTTTAAGACCCTGTTTTCTCACACTTTCTGTTCCTAGCCTCTGTAAATGTAGCCCTATTTTAAGGCTCCCACTTTGTAAGACCCGATTTTCTCCGATTTTTAGAGGTCTTAAAAGGAGGTTCCACTGTACTTGACTCTTTGTGTACAGAAGGGCAAGAAGACGACCGTCCATGCTCAGTCCCCGTGTGACTGAGATTTCAGTTTATTAAAAACTGGCATGTCGATTCTAGACTGAACCTAGTGTATGAGTAGGAGGAGGGTGGTGAGGGGGGTGGGGGGGGGGTGGGGGGTGCGTCATCTTCTTCTTCTTCTTCTTCTTCTTCTTCTTCTTCTTCTTCTTCTTCTTCTTCTTCTTCTTCTTCTTCTTCTTCTTCTTCTTCAGCGTTCCAGAACTTGATTCTGGTGACGTGTTGGTTCGTTTGCCCATTTGGGTTCCCCACACTATACTCTGAGAGCATAGTCAGCTTAAACTCCGCTTTCGTTGAGAAGGCATGCTGGGTATTTTTGTGTTTCCATAACCCACCGAACTCCGACATGGATTACAGGATCTTTTCCGTGCGCACTTGGTCTTGTGCTTGCGTATACACACGAAGGGGGTTAAGTCACAAGCAGGTCTGCACATAAGTTGACCTGGGAGATCGGAAAAATCTCTACTCTTAACCCACCAGGCGGCAGCGACTGGGATTCGAACTCACGACCTCCCGATTAGGAGGCCGACGTCTTACCACTGCGCCACTTCGCCCGTCTGGTGCGTCATCAAAAGTAAGCCAGGTGATGATCATGAATTGACGTCTATCCAAAGCCTATTTGAGGCTTCAATGCAAATTTTTGGAGGAATCAATCTACGACCATCGGTCTGAGGTCATGAAAGTGCGTTTTAAACCGGGCAGTACCAGCAAAGAATCCTGAAAAAGATCACACCCCCCCCCCCCCCCCCCCCACACACAAAAAAATGCTTATGTTAGTCTGACGCTAGTGTTTTGTTTTTCCCCTCCGGTCGTTCGCATCTGTAAACTGGAAGCTGAGAAAAAGCTGAACTTCGCGAGTAGGGAAAGATTTTCACCGGGTGACAGTCTTCCCACCATGACCGGAAGTGATGTGTGCGTCGCACATGCGCAGTGTTGCCAAGACACGGGCGAACGAATCAAAAACGAGGCTGGAGGAAGCGAGAGGGGTTGTTTATAAAACACGGAATGGTTGGGGGACGGAAAGATGTTATTATTCTGTAGAGACAGCGGAGGCAAACACAAACGCATGATCTGTATCAGGCTTCATCAGGTGCAAATATCAAACGCTGTACGTTTGTTTGATCTCGCGTGTGTTATTATATCATATCGCGCCATCGACGCTATATTGTTTGACTCATGCTCAATGCAACGTTTTGTCATGGCGAAAACAGTCAGCCACGAAATTTGAGAGAGTGAGAAAAGGAGAAATATTAAATATTTTGAGTTACGACAAAGGAGGAGGAGGAGGAGGAGGAGGTAATATTTTCTTTGTGAAGCTCTCTCTCTCTCTCTCTCTCTCTCTCTCTCTCTCTCTCTCTCTCTCTCTCTCTCTCTCTCTCTCTCTCTCTCTCTTTTTCTCTTTCCGAGTGGTCGGTTTCTCTCTGTATCTGTAACTCTCTCCCCCCACCCCTCTCTCTCTCTCCCGCCCCCCCTCTGTGTCTGTAGCTCTCCCCCCCCCTCTTTCTCTCTCTCACACACACACACACACACACACACACACACACACCCATTCTCTCTCTCTCTCCGTTCGTTTGTCTGTCTGTCATAGCTTCTGAATTTGACTCGAGTACGTTCAACTATCGTTTGACTGAAGAACAAAACTCCGACTGACAAACACAAACCCACACAAAGGTAACAGAAAAAAACGTCGCCCTTGACCTTACAAGACCTGTGACCCCAGCACGTGACAAATCCAACCAGTCACCGCACGCCAGTTTCCACGGGTCAGGTCAACATGGCGTCTGGCCCCACATTTCGGCCTGTAGGGCTTGGTTTCTTTCAACAAAAATTATCAGAAAACACACGTTCTTCTTGCTCAGCGTCTTGAAGAGGTCACAAACTGACCTGACGAAAGAGTTGAAACCAGTGAAAACTGTGGGGTTTTTGTGTGTGTGTCTCTGTCTTTCTGTCTGTCTGTGTGTCTGACTCAGTGTTTCTGCCTGTCTGTTAGTCAGTCTGTTTCAAACATTGTCTTTCTGTATCTATCAAATTTGCAGCCAGTCTTTATTTTTTTTGTGTCACCAAAACATTGCGTTTGCATTGTTTTAACTCTATATTATGGTTCAGTGTACTGTCTGTGTTGGTCTGTGTCGAGCAAAACTCTGAAAATGCACGAGAAACAATACTTTTATACCATGACTTACCATAACTTTAATTATTGATTATTGCCATTCGGGCATCTAGCTGCCTACGTGTGGTGATTCCAAAGGCATTTGAAAACTTGAAAACCCGAAATTGGCTGCCGATTTCGCGGAATGGGCAAGTTTTTAGAAACCTTTACGTATTTTGGGCAAAACGCGGTGGATCAAGTTTCGCGAAAAAAAAGGCAGCGTTATGCCGATTACGCAAAATGGGGAAAATGTTGCCGATTCCGCGAATTCAGCTTTTCGGTGGGCCGAACCAGTTCCCTGGCACTTGAGTGAATAATTTGTATTGGAAATGAAAAAGCGACTTTCATCCTGTAGATGATGACATTCGGTTGCTCATTTCACTGCTTCTTATTGCACCCCCGTATATTTAGGGGTGTATTGTTTCAGTCTGTCTGTCTGTCTGTCTGTCTGTCTGTCTGTCTGTCTGTCTGTCTGTCTCTCTGTCTGTCTGTATATCTGTCTGTCTGGAGTTATTCCGTTGTCGTCTGTCATATGAGCGTTGATGCGTTGAGCTGTCGTTATGCGCCATACATGGCCCAGCTCATCCGGCTTCAGCGTGTTTTTATATCGGAGTGATCCTTCTCCTAGACTGGTGGCTTTACAGGGCTGTCGAGTCCAGTCTACCCGGCTATTTGGCCATAGCTGGCTGGTTTGTTTATCTGAGGTGACCCTCCCCAGGGCTAGAACTTAAAATGCGGCTCTTGTTTGCATGATGCTCCCGTCATTGGACACCTTGGGTATTTCTTGAGTGTAACAGTGCCACCTGTTACCCCGCCCCCTCCTGTTGGAAGCACCGCCAGTTGGTCCGCGACTGCTTATTCGTCCTGGCAAGCCTGGCTTATTTCGCAGCTAACCTCCATATCTGAAGGCCATCACACTATCCGCCACCTGTGAACGCGCCTGGTTGGGGGTGGTCGCCCCTACAGGGTCTGGAGTTAGATCCCTGGTATGTATGGGTCGATTGAGATTAAATCCAGCACTTGTTCTCTCTCAGTTACCAGAGTTAGGCTGGTGGTTCCATAGCTCAGTCGATAGCGCGCTGTATTTCTATAACCAGTTCGTCGCTATCGGCGTGGGTTCGAATCCTTGGCCATTCAGCCATGGATTCATTTGCAATGTCAAGTTTGTACAGACTCTCTTCGCATGTACAACTTCCATAGTTCGCAGCGAAAATCGCAGGGCTTTGGAAACACGAGCACAAGCATTACATGCATCATCTTTCATCGTCATCATTATCATCATCGTCGTCGTCATCATCATCATCATCATCATCATCATCATCATCATCATCATCATCATCATCGTCGTCGTCGTCGTCTTACGATACTTTGACGTGATACGCTGATTGGATACCGGCGAGTCGAAAAAAACACATTCAAATTGGGTTTGTCGAGTCAAAAATATCACACTATCTGTGGTACCTGCCACGAACAGACGCCCTTGGAACGAGTCAAAGAGTGTCCCTACATTACAGGTGGCCGTTCATAGCAGGAACACAATAGGTCGGTCATGCACAAAGAAAAAGGGGCGGGGGCGGGGGGAGTGTACCTCAGATGGAAGAGCGCTAGACTTGTGATCCTAGGGTCGCGGGTTCGAATCCAGGCGGCCGGGACGGACACGGGTCAACTTTATGTGCAGACTCACAGACGGTATCCATGTCCCGTCCCCATGTCATCACAGTGGCACGTAAAAGACCTCGGTTATTCTACCATAAGTGCAGGTGGCTGATTACACCTAAACACGCATACACCTGTGTCTCTCATCTAAAGTCGGGGTAACACCCGGGAACAGTTGCCCCCCCCCCTCCCCCCCCCCCCCCCATGGTTTCACCGTGAGGGCGTAGTAAAGCATTATCAAGGAAAAGGGGGAAACAGAAAGTGTTCTTTCTTGGGAGGTATCCAAAAAGATCCCACGATTGACAAAAGGGTCTTTCCTGGCAAAATTGTATTGGCATAGATAAAAATGTCCACCAAAATACCCGTGTGACTTGGAATAATAGGCCGTGAAAAGTAGGATATGAGCCGAAATGGCTGCGATCTGCTGGCCGATGTGAATGCGTGATGTATTGTGTAAAACAATTCCATCTCACTCGGCATAAATAAATCCCTGCGCCTTGAATATGATTGTGCGCGATAAAAATTGCATAAAAAAATTGCATAAAAAAAATTTAAAAAATCCCTGCGCTTAGAACTGTACCCACGGAATACGCGCGATATAAGCCTCATATTGATTGATTGATTGATTGATTGAATACGGAAGGACATCACATTGCAGTACGGCTGCACCAATCCATGTCCAAACCATAGGCTATAATTATAGTCTATGAGGACGTTTACCTCCAAAGATTAGCGAGGAATATAGTTCCACGTAACTCGCAGGTCTTTTTGTTGCCATGGCGATGCCAGAGGTAGAGTCTGCCCTGTGGCCGGTCAATAATTCATGTAATAACAAATGCTGAGTGAAGAGAACAAGAACAAGAACATGAATTTCATTTCGCAGTATTTGTTTTTGTCTGGTGTGGGTAACAATTTGTAAAAGCGTCCAAAGATCGCAAACCGGTTTCCCTTACAAATACGAATCCTACTCTTCACTAAAAACCCACGTTTATTAATACAGTGTTCTAGATGAGCGAACGTGTACAGCCAAGACCTGTACGCGTACGTGTAGATATGACGTCACCCGGACACGTCTTGGAGTCATCCATTTTCCTATACGTTGTTTGACTCCCTGCAAGCCGATAACGACCACCTGCCCATAGCGACCACCTCTCTGCAACGACCACTCAGATAATTACACAATTGTACAACTGTAGATCTTGGCAAACGCGTGACGGAATAACTAGGTTTGATGACGTTACCCGTACACGTTCCCGTACACCACGTGCTGAAAAGTTCCACATGTAGATCTTTCTAATACCTCGTTTTCCCACGCTGCGGGTTTTTGTGTTGTTGTTTTGAATATTTTCATATGTTATTCATTTTTCAAATACGCTTTTTCGGTTGCTGCAACATCGATGTTTGATGCAACACGCCGATCTTCCTGTCTCTCCGTCTCCACCTTCAATCAATCAATCAATCAATATGAGGCTTATATCGCGCGTATTCCGTGGGTACAGTTCTAAGCGCAGGGATTTATTTATCTATTTTTTAAATTTTTTTTTTATGAGATTTTTTTATGCCGTGTGAGATGGAATTGTTTTACACAATACATCACGCATTCACATCGGCCAGCAGATCGCAGCCATTTCGGCGCATATCCTACTTTTCACGGCCTATTATTCCAAGTCACACGGGTATTTTGGTGGACATTTTTATCTATGCCTATACAATTTTGCCAGGAAAGACCCTTTTGTCAATCGTGGGATCTTTAACGTGCACACCCCAATGTAGTGTACACGAAGGGACCTCGGTTTTTCGTCTCATCCGAAAGACTAGCACTTGAACCCACCACCTAGGTTAGTAAAGGGGGGAGAAAATTGCTAACGCCCTGACCCAGGGTCGAACTCGCAACCTCTCGCTTCCGAGCGCAAGTGCTTTACCACTCGGCCACCCAGTCGTTACCACTCGGCCACCCAGTCGTTACCACTCGGCCACCCAGTCGTTACCACTCGGCCACCCAGTCGTTACCACTCGGCCACCCAGTCGTTACCACTCGGCCACCCAGTCGTTACCACTCGGCCACCCAGTCGTTACCACTCGGCCACCCAGTCGTTACCACTCGGCCACCCAGTCGTTACCACTCGGCCACCCAGTCGTTACCACTCGGCCACCCAGTCGTTACCACTCGGCCACCCAGTCGTTACCACTCGGCCACCCAGTCGTTACCACTCGGCCACCCAGTCGTTACCACTCGGCCACCCAGTCGTTACCACTCGGCCACCCAGACCCTTCCGGCGCATCTTCAACTCAGAAAGTCTAAGAACTCAAGGTCTTAAAAACGAGGGAGTCTTAAAATGGAGGTAAATTTGAAGAGGTTATGAACAGAAAGTCTAAGAACTCAATGTCTTACATTAGGGGGTCTTAAAAAGGAGATAAAATTTAAAGAGGTTATGAACAGAAAGTCTAAGAACTCAATGTCTTAAAAACGAGGGAGTCTTAAAATGGAGGTAAATTTGAAGAGGTTATGAACAGAAAGTCTAAGAACTCAAGGTCTTAAAAACGAGGGAGTCTTAAAATGGAGGTAAATTTGAAGAGGTTATGAACAGAAAGTCTAAGAACTCAAGGTCTTAAATTAGGGGGTCTTAAAAAGGAGGTAAATTTGAAGAGGTTATGAACAGAAAGTCTAAGAACTCAAGGTCTTAAAAACGAGGGTGTCTTAAAATGGAGGTAAATTTGAAGAGGTTATGAACAGAAAGTCTAAAAACTCAAGGTCTTAAAAACGATGGAGTCTTAAAAAGGAGATCAAATTTAAAGAGGTTATGAACAGAAGGTCTAAGAACTCAAGGTCTTAAACTAGGGGGTCATACAAGAGAGGGTCCACTGTATATCCATGCTTCCGGAGAAATGTGCCCATGTTTACAAACAAACCCGACTCCATCGATCAGAAAATCACATGCGTGGGTTGAGCGGGGGTGGTGCACCCGGCTTCCGGTACCGAATCGCCCCCTCCCATCTCGCCCCCGCTGTGTAGTAGCCGACTTCACGCTCTACTTGCTTTCAATTTGTCAAGAGTGTCAACTCGCCCCCGTAAGCAGTGGCAACTCACCCCCGTGTATTCCAAATGAATCTTACCTTGTAACGAACAACATAGTGATCATATGTCTGTGAATATGTGTTAGTGAGGCAACGTGGCAAATGCACAGAACGAAAAGCGCACGTGGCAAGAGTGAGTCTGACCGTGACATCGACGGTACTGCACCAGCCAAAAAGACCAAATACTACACCACCTGCAGAGTTTGTGACAAGACTTTCCCCAGCCCACACTACCTCAACAAGCATAAGACAGAAACTGGACATAAAAAGCAGTAGCAAGCGATTCCATTATTTTTTTTTGGAATGGGGGGTGGGTGGGTGTGTTCTGTTGATTCCAAATTGTTTTTGGAGTTTTGGAATTTTTTTAATTCTGTAAGACCCCTTAATGCTACTCTGGAATTTACCAACAGAAATTAAAACAAGAGTTTGCGTGTAACGAAAGCACGTTACACTTGAGACAGCCCACACAAAAGTAGATCTGACACAAACCTGGCCACACAGTTACGCGTATCCAAATGCGCGTAGCAAAATGTGCGTTTTGAATCTTCTTTTTTCTCTGGCGGTACTGACAATATCGTTATTGAAACAATCCCAGTGCACTAAGGGATTTATAGAGCAAATCTCGAAAATAATTATTGAACTCAGCGCTATGCGCTTCGTTCAATAATGAATTTTCTCGAGCATAACGTCTTCTTTTTTTATCTTCATCGGCC
Organism: Littorina saxatilis; assembly: GCF_037325665.1. Taxonomy (NCBI): domain Eukaryota; kingdom Metazoa; phylum Mollusca; class Gastropoda; order Littorinimorpha; family Littorinidae; genus Littorina; species Littorina saxatilis. Next base: position 45,356,601 of record NC_090252.1, read on the forward strand.
GCCCGAGAACGAAGGCCGAGGTTGATAGAGAGGCAACAGAAGACGATGATGCTCGTCGACTGAGGACCGAGAAAAAATGCTGGTTGGGCAAGAAGCCATCAAACAAAGTCTTTGTCATCATTTTGGTAGTGCAAAAGTACGTACACTAATTGACAGGGAACCATTTGTAAACGTAATTTTTAGAATGCCATCAGGGGCCCTAAGCGCGTCGAATCACTCTGCTCCTGTGTATATTTTATTCATTCAAATACAATCAAACTTCTTTTAGTTTGTGCCCGATAAACTTGGTTTGCAAAACATGAAAATAGAAATAACAAATTTGGAATTGACTGACGTAGTTTGGGCGATTTCTTGCATCAATGTACATCAATCAATCAACGTCGTCTGTTTCCACGTGAAACTATTACTGACTTGCAGAACCCCGTGACCACGGTATACTTCACAGACCCCATGTGAAGGTTCGTTGCTGGACAACTTTTGTTTGCTTGTCCACGAAGGGCCATATCAGGGCGGTGCTGCTTTGACATATAACGTGCGCCACACACAAGACAGAAGTCACAGCACAGGCTTCATGTCTCACCCAGTCACATTAATCTGACACCGAACCAACCAGTCCTAGCACTAACCCCATAATGCCAGACGCCAGGCGGAGCAGCCACTAGATTGCCAATTTTAAAATCTTAGGTATGACCCGGCCGGGGTTCGAACCCACGACCTCCCGATCACGGGGCGGACGCCTTACCACTAGGCCAACCGTGCCGGTCGTTGCTGGACAACGAGCTTCCGGTTAGGAAACACGTGTAAAAACCACACGTGTAGAAAACATGTGTCGAAAGCACGTGTATAGTAAACACGTGTAACAAACTGGATCGCCGCTTTGAAAGATTGACCAGCATTGACAGTAACAGGGCTCCCACAAATGTGCGTCCCGGCCCTGCGTCCTACACGCACTAGAAGCCAAAAACACGTACTAAAAATTTACGGAGGGAGTCCCGGGACGCACTAAACTTTAAAAGAGCGGGTCCTGGGACGCACTAAATGTTCTTAATCGTGCGTACCGTAGATACTTTTTCAGACTGCAATCGTCATCTATTGTACACAGTATACTATGCGTGGCCACAATGTTTTATAAGTACACCGGGACTGTTCGGATTTTGGACCCTTGGGACCCTCACAAATTCTGCATGGAGCCACTAAAGATTAAAAGTGGGGGTCCCGGGACCCTCAGTCTAGGAAGGGCTCTACGGTTATAACGGCTTAATAGTGCCAAAACCTCATAATTGTAATTATCAAGGGAAAATTAGTAATTTTCCCTTGATAATTACCATTCACGTGTTTATTACTAACTTTCACTTGTTAATTACTAATTTTTAGTTTTGGCTCACTTCCTGACGGATTGCTAGTGCCAAAACTAAAAATTAGTAATTTTCCCGTGAAAATGAGTAACAAACAGGTGAAAACAGTAACTGACAGCGTTAATTAGTAATTATCACGTGATAATGGGTAACTCCAGGTCTTGGCACTAGTAAGCCGTCATAGGGATTACTAGTGCCAAAACCTTATAATTGTAATGATCAAGGGAAAATTAGTAATTTTCCCTTGATAATTACCATTTTCAAGTGTTAATTACTAATTTTCGCGGGAAAATTACTAACTTTCACCTGTTAATTACAAATTTTTAGTTTTGGCTCACTTCCTGACGGATTGCTTGTGCCAAAACTAAAAATTAGTCATTTTCCCTTGAAAATTACTAATTATCCCGTGAAAATGAGTAACTAACGAGTGAAAACAGTAACTGAGAGCGTTAATTAGTAATTATCACGTGATAATGGGTAACCCCAGGTTTTGGCTCTAGTAAGCCGTCATACAACGGTCGCCCTGCAGTAAGCCCTGAGCGCCGCAACCCAGCGGCAGCCACTCACAATTTGGACGCCTCGACTGCGGGACGTTTCACAGTAAAATACACGTTGTAATTACAGTATGTTGAATAAACAGAACAAAACATGGCTTGCTGTGTCGTAGAAGATTTACAATCGTTGCTTTTTTCAAACATGGAAAAGTTCGCTTTCGCTCGCTGTTCAATATTTTTTGTAAAGCAACTTGTGTAAATCTGCTACGACACAGCAAGTCATGTTGTTTATGTATTCTCTATATACCAGATCTTAGTAATTACAGTTATATTAGCTATCATCACCTCATAACTCATAACTCATAACTCATAACATTTTATTGATCCAACAAAGGAAATTAAATTGGTCATCAGCACATATAGGTCATTAATTAATAATTATAAAAGAATAAGAGAAGAAAATTCATAAAACCCATGATAACAAAAAAAATATCTAAAGTAATATATGTACATATCCCATGACCTCCCTTCTTTGTCTCTGTTACTTCAGTATGGGTATATATGTTGTATTTTTATAGCTCAATAAATACATCATGGACTCCAAAAAATATATGATAGTGCAGATTCCGATTTGGGCAAAGGACTACTTTCCTCCCGACCTTTGACCTCGCTCGCGCCGAACAATGTGACACATTTGTATGAAGTTCTAAAATCGTATTGCACGGCTCAGAAAACCATATCAGTTGCACGCAAAAATGAATCTCAGAACTGATCTGATGTATGAGATGCAATAAGCAAAAGTTTCTTTCATTATGAAAGCAATGCAGGTCGAAAAAAACGAACATTCAACTTACAAGATAACCAGATGCTAGCGAACCAAAACAAAAACACGAGTACCCTCCCCTTGCATCGTTAGCAGACGACTTTTGAGAATCTGTCGGTAGTGTGTTTTGCCGGTGTGCGCCTTCAGCTATCAAACATCGGCTGTTTCACGTGTTTTGCGAGCAAGTCTACTCTTTTGCCTGGCTCTGCAGTAAGTCCACATATTTTTCCGTAATCCAGTCATATTCCTTCAAAATGCAATCAATCGGCGGTGACAGACGTGTCGGTCGCGTTTTCCTCTCACCCATACCAGTTTAAGTTCATCCATGCAAACACACTCGCAAAACAGTTTATCACGTAGATACATTTCAAATAGGGAGCAAATGGTTAAATCTAAACCTACATATTTGTTCCCTAAGATTTGCTTCTCTGTCAATAAGCCTAATTACACACGTTCGAGAAAAACAACGTGGAATCAATTCTGAATCGAGTAAGCCAAATGGGTCCCAAACCCGTTTCGCCCGTTCTGCCGACCTGAAACGCAAAACAAAAGAATTGTGCGCTTCAACTAAATTAATTTCTATTCGACTTCATTACTTTCTTGCAACTTATGAACCTTTACTTAAAGCTTTTAAATGGTCTGAAAGTAGTGTTACCGCGTACTTATCGATGCACTCATTCGTTTTATTTTTTCAGCGACGGTCACTTAGTTTAAGGTTGCAAAAGGGCTAAGTCTCGCTGGCAACAGTTTTACCCTGCACAGATCGCAACAGTGCCGCTAGTAGTCTACACTTTGTGTTTGATGGTAGAATGGGATATACAGATTACAACACTCGTGGTTTTTTATATGGCTTGTATTTCAGTCAAGACCCAGCGGGAATATCAATCGAGAGACACTCGCCAGAGGCTCGTGTCTCCCGATGATATTCATCCGCTGGGTCTTGACTGAAATACAAGCCATATAAAAAACCACTCGTTTTGTAACCTATACAACTACAATACCCTTTTTACTTGCACACTTGACACACCGACACACCAACACACATGCATACATACCTACATACATACCTACATACATACCTACATATATACATACATACATACATACATACATACATACATACATACATACATACATACATACATACATACATACATTCCATGTTAAAGTGCAGCCAAGAATATCACAATAACCATATCTTTTACTCAAATCTTAATGCCGCCAAAAGTCATAGTCTTCAGATAGAGATGTCAGTAATTCCGCGGTGTTAATTGTAAATACCAGTGATATTTGCTGATACATATGCCAGTGCTACTAGCCATTTTCATTTTTTGGCACGAGTATGCCATCAAAGCCTGTGTTTGGTCTGCACCCCCGCCGCCCCCACCCCCCCCCCCCCCCCCCCCCCCCCCCCTAGCATCCCCCTCCTCCCCCCGTCGAACCCGAACAGCAAGGAAGATGCACCTTTGAAGGATAAGATACCAGTGTCAGATATGATATGCTTACACCACGTTACCATAGCGACGCGTCCCCCCATCTCCTATCCTCCGTGCTGTGGCGACGCGGCGACAGCGTCA
>NC_090252.1:45365849-45368349 GCF_037325665.1 Littorina saxatilis
ATTTAAACTTAAAAAAATATGCTTCATCGTAAAATCCTTCCCTTGGTGTAAACAATTGTATTCAGCAAAATATATACAACAAAGCCGCATACGATCAATTAATAAATGGAGCACAACAAGCAAAGCTTATAAACGTGCTCTTAAAAGCAATATGATATTTGGTTTCCTTCCCTTCTCGTTCAAGAGACATACTCACTCGGTGCACGATTTCGAAGGAATCGCCGGAATTTCCGGATGAAATCTATTGAACTTCACCACCAATGGCATGCCCTGCACTTGCAAGAAACTGATATTCTTTTCTCCCTTCAAAAAGTGTACTTGTTTAATCTGACAAGGAAACAACATCAAAGTTTCAGTCTCAGGTATAAATATGGAATCTTCTTCTTCTCGATCGCTCAGACAGGGACTCCGGAACTTCTGATGAAGTTTGCAGTACAGCGAAGACTCCGCAGGGTGCCGACGGAAGATCTCCTGAACTGGTGTGTCCGCAGGCCATGTTTCTGCTCGTAGTTTCTGGTGGATTGGACAGTGTTGGAGGAGGTGTTCCACTGTCATGTCTGCGATGCCACAGTGGCATACAGGCGTGTTCCCAATGTGGAATGTTGAGAACATGATTGTGCCGACTGAGTCTGCAGTGGCCGGTGTGCTTGGAAGGCACCCTGCAGGACGTACGTCAGTGTGTGTGTGTGTGTTTGTGTGTGTGTTTGTGTGTGTGTTTGTGTTTGTGTGTGTGTGTGTGTGTGTTTGTCTGTGTGTGTGTGTGTGTATGTATGTGTGTGTGTGTGTATGTGAGTGTGTGTGTGTGTGTGTGTGTATGTGTGTGTGTGTGTGTGTATGTGTGTGTGTGTTTGTGTGTGTTTTTGTGTGTGTATGTGTGTGTGTGTTTGTGTGTGTGTATGTGTGTGTGTGTGTGTATGTATGTGTGTGTGTGTATGTGTGTGTATGTATGTGTGTGTGTGTATGTGTGTGTGTGTGTATGTGTATGTGTATGTGTGTGTGTGTATGTGTGTGTGTGTTTGTGTGTGTGTGTGTGTTTGTTTGTGTGTGTGTGTGTGTGTGTGTGCGTGTGTGTGTGTGTGTGTGTATGTGTGTGTGTGTTTGTGTGTGTGTGTGTGTTTGTGTGTGTGTTTGTGTTTGTGTGTGTATGTGTGTGTGTGTCAGTGTTTGTGTTTGTGTGTGTGTGTGTGTGTGTGTGTGTGTATGTGTGTGTGTGTATGTGTGTGTGTTTGTGTGTGTGTGTTTGTGTGTGTGTGTGTGTGATAGGCGCACAATGTATTGAATGAGAAAGCTGGATGTATTAGAGACCTGGAATCGTTACAGAGGGATGCTGACTTTAACCAACCACGACAGACACAGTGTAAGAAAGTACGGGCATATTAATACGTCACTACTGTCTGCAGTCCCTCGTTTCTCAGCGGTGCGATTTGGCGAGTAAAGCGAGTGGGGTGAAGAAGTAGCGTTTCTTGGGGAAGTCTCGGTGCTAGGATTTGACGAGAGTTAGACGAGCATGCATTTTTTCATCTTTTTTTTCTTCTGAAGGGTTAGCTTATGTATGTTGAAACACTTTGCATTTTCTGTATTTTTCTTGGTTTTTTTTTTTCATGTACCCCCATGAACCCGTACCGGTCTCTTGAATAAATTCTTTACCTTGCCAATCCGATTTGCCAATTGGTCCTAAAAGGACGTTAAAACTAATTATCATCATCATGACTGTTTGCCGACGATTGCAGACGATTTTTTCTGTATGAACTAGTCGTGTATAACCCTTGCCTAGCTAGCCCGAAAATCGTTTTATATATGCACCCTCGCTCTCTTGCGTTCCGAGAGGCTAGCCGCGAGCAATTCTTGCCTTCTCGAAACGGACGACAGGGTAACAACACACTTTCGGGGGCCATGGGTCGTTAACACCCGAGGGAGATAGCAAAGTGGTCAATTAGGGTCAACTACTAAGGTTATTTCAGTGTTCCATCACCTCTCTAGGTCTCCTGCAGTCTTCCACAACAACCACCCCCCCCCCTCCCATTTACCCCTACCCCTCACACCCCTACCCGACTTTCATCTCATTATTCGCTATCGCCACCCTAACCACCATTACCACCAACACAAATAGCGATGTTGTTGAGTGTGGAATCTAATTCGTATACAATCATAGAGTGTTGTTCGCGTGGCCAACTTTCAACAAATTTTCAGCCGACATTTTGTCAGCTAGAAGTCGCTCAGAAGCTGGCGAGGCAAAATCGAGAGAATTTGTTTTTAACCCGTTGTGAACACTGTGATACGATCTATATAATTCTACTGGGACAAAAAATAGCACACATGGTACGGTAAACAGTTACACTTTAAAGTGTTTTTCATTTTTGCTACTGATGCTAGTAGAATCATTCAATATTTCACATAGTGTTCACAGCTTGTTTAAAGTGTTATGTGACCGTGTTCGATTAAGCTTTTTAACCGTGTCTAAGTTGTGTTATTAGAAATGCGATGTGGTGCCAAAAGAAAA
>NC_090252.1:45373349-45383404 GCF_037325665.1 Littorina saxatilis
TTAACATAACTTCGAAACCAAAATAACGGGCCGCTGGTGTGTTCCGTAACAGCCCTGTCCATTCACACAAAACGCTAAGCTTCTTCCATCTCACCGGGGTGTATTCGTTAACATAACTTCGAAACCAAAATAACGGGCCGCTGGTGTGTTCCGTAACAGCCCTGGTCCATTCACACAAAAACGCAAAGCTTCTTCCATCTCACCGGGGTGTATTCGTTAACATAACTTCGAAACCGCCCTGGTCTATTCACAAAAACGCTAAGAAGCTTACAGCGTTATGTCACACTCATCCCCAATGTCCACTGAGAGAGCCACCCAACCACACGCTGACTGCCTGGAATCGCTAATAAGCATCTTGCTTGTCCCTGTCTTGTTCACGGCAGTTCAAACATTACCCCTGATGCTCTGTGGCGCGATTGGTGGATTTGGAGGATTTGGTTTAGTGGATAAGACTGAAACCTTCTCACCGCTTCAAACGACAGCCTTCATCGTTATCGTCATCGGAAGGGGCGCGGGTAGCTCAGGTGCTAGCACTGGATAGGGTCAGGGCGGGGACGTAGCTCAGTTGGTAGCGCGCTGGCTTTGTAGCCAGTTGGTCGCTATTAGCGTGGGTTCGATCCCCACGTTCGGCGAGAGATTTATTTCTCGGAGTCAACTTTGTGCAGACTCTCTTCGGTGTCCGAACACCCCCGTGTGCACACATGCGCACGAAAAAGATCCCACGTTCACAGCGAAAGTCTCAGGGCTTGGAAAACACGAAGACACGCATGCATCATCTCTCGTCTCTGATTATCATGATCGTATCTCGATACTTTGACGAGACAAACCCAATGCTGGTGTGTCGAAGAAGACAGCCACAGCGGGCTTGTTCGAATCAAAGTATCACACCATATCTTCAGCGTATTACCAATACCTGTCCCAATATAGACCAGTTGGTCTAAGAGGACGTAAAACCCTAATAGTCAGTCAGCCTTCATCGTTATCGTCATCGGAAGGGGCCCGGGTAGCTCAGGTGCTAGCACTGGACTAGGGTCGCGGGTTCGAATCCGGGCTGGGACGGACACGGGTCAACTTTACGTGCAGACGGTATCCATGTCCTACTCCCGTGTCACCACAGTGCCACGTAAAAGACCTCGGTCATTCTGCCACAAGTGCAGATGGCTGATACCACCTAAACACGCATACACTTGTGTATCTCATCTAAAGTCGCGGTAAAACCCGGGAACATGCCCCTAATGGCGTTGCCGCGTGAGGGCGCAAAACTTGAATTTCTCTCGTTGTCGTCATCGTCGTCATCGTTGTCATCCCCCTCACCATCATCATAACTATAAGCATCAAATGCGTCGTCGTCGTTGTCGTCGTCAGTATGTCTTCGTCCTCATTATGATAAACAAAATCAGCAAAATGACTGCAAACAGACAGACGATGGTGCGGCAGAACAGAGACTCGATTGAAAACATGAACCGGGTATAAATCTTCTTTTTTTTCTTTTTTCTTTTTTTAATGTTTAAACATCATTTCCTTCGGGCTAGTCCTGAAAGAGACCTCACACTCTGCCTGTGGGACATTTATATTCTATCTAGCGAAACATCATGTAAATTAAGCTGTGTAAATGTCCCTGTAAACCGGCACTACACATCGACCTGGCCAGGGCTTTTACATGGGGTAAGATAATCCCTGCACGCGGACACAGTCATACAAGAAAAACTCAATATTCGCTGCTTCTTTGCGGGTAGGGAATTGTGTGATGAATGAATGACTTAAGAGCCACTGCAGTGTCTTTTTAAGAAATGTATCTACAGTCGAACCTGCCCTCGAGACCACCTGTCCATAAAGACCACCTGCCCATTAAGACCACCCCTAAGGATCCCCGACGGTTTTACTATATCAATCACCTGTCTAAAGAGACCACCTGTCCAAAGAGACCACTTTTGCTCAGTCCCTTGGGTGGTCTCTTTGGACAGGTTCGACTGTATTAACGATGGAGCGTGCCTTTGACGTCTTCGTTCGGCATATATATATGTCTTTGACATGTCTGCTTTGTCTGCATTGGTCGATGTACCAGAAGAGTAAGTTTTGTTCCCCCCCCCCCCCCCCCTACCTTCAAAACAAAGAAATATGCAAGCAAGCAAACAACAAACAAACTACCAGCTAAGCAGAGAAACAAATTCTCAAACAAACAAGCAAACTTTCCTGTTTGTGTGATTCTAAGTTATTTGGTTTATTGCTGTGTGCGTGCGAGCGTGTGTGTCAGTGTGCGCGCGTGTGTGTGTATGTGTGTATTTGTATACATGTGTATGTGTGTGGGGTGTTTAAGAGTGTTTTTGTCCATGTGCGTGTGTGTGTATGTGTCTGTGTGCGTCTCAGTGTGTCTGTCTGTCAGTGTCTGTGTGCGTCTCAGTGTGTCTGTCTGTCAGTGTCTGTGTGCGTCTCAGTGTGTCTGTCTGTCAGTGTCTGTGTGCGTCTCAGTGTGTCTGTCTGTCTGTGTCTGTGTGCGTCTCAGTGTGTCTGTCTGTCAGTGTCTGTGTGCGTCTCAGTGTGTCTGTCTGTCAGTGTCTGTGTGCGTCTCAGTGTGTCTGTCTGTCTGTGTCTGTGTGCGTCTCAGTGTGTCTGTCTGTCTGTCTGTGTCTGTGTGCGTCTCAGTGTGTCTGTCTGTCAGTGTCTGTGTGCGTCTCAGTGTGTCTGTCTGTCTGTGTCTGTGTGCGTCTCAGTGTGTGTGTGTGTATGTGTCTGTGTGCGTCTCAGTGTGTCTGTCTGTCAGTGTCTGTGTGCGTCTCAGTGTGTCTGTGTGTGTATGTGTCTGTGTGTATATGTGTCTGTGTGTGTATGTGTCTGTGTGTATATGTGTCTGTGTGTGTATGTGTCTGTGTGTATATGTGTCTGTTTGCTTCTGTGTATGTGCCTGTATGTTTGCGTTCATTCCTTCCTTCCTTCATTCATTCATTTATTCGTCTCTCACTGGCTCAGTACGTGTACCCCAGGCCTGAAAGTGGGGAGTATTTGTACTCGCCATGACGAGTGAAAACATGTAACTGGCGAGAAGAAATGTTCATCTACTCGCCGAAAACGAGTAAAGTTGCTAAAAAAAAATAGTTGGTTTGCTGTCTGGCTAGTTAATTTTCAGAATCACTAGCCAAAGGGTAAAGCACCATTTTTGGGGACTTTCAGGGGTGTACGTGGCGCTAAACACAAAACTGAATAAAGACCATCAGTAGACAGTACACAAGTGAAGCAGATTATGTCACCCCGGTCTGAGAGTGTCCCCGAAACGCGACTGACCGCTACACGTAACACACAGGTCAGATACTGAATAGGAGAGGAGTAGAAGGGGGGTGGGGGGAGGGGGGGGCGAGTAGCCTATAAGATAATAGTGTGCTATTCGGTCACACGGACGTATAATTTACTTTCCATTGACTTGACCCAGCATTTTTTTTATTTTAAATTTTTTATATATATCTAATTTTTTTTTTTGGGGGGGGGGGGGAGAGAGAGAGAGACGGATAGACTAAGACAGACAGACGAACAGACAGACAGAAGGGTGTTATTTGTGTTTAGCGAATTGCCAACACAGACAGACAAACAGACTGAATGCCAGACAGCCAGCCAGACAGACAGAATAACAAATGGGCTATGTATTCCATTCAGTCAAAAGCTCGTGTGAATAGACCCTATCGGTATTCCAAGCTCTCGTAATCTCTCGCAAGCTTCAAAGCATGCGGTACAGCGATCTCGTGCGAGCTGCACAAGCGAAGGTTCGAAGTTCTCGCGATGTTCAAAGCATAACAAAGAGCGTGTTTCGCGAGAGCTGCTCAGATACCGAAAAGGTCTATTCCTGTGAGTCGACATGGATGATGAATGACAAAAAAAGAAATGGCAAGGGAGGATATAACCCGTCAACTATACTCAGTGACACGAATACTTCAAGGCATAGACTACTAGGCTACTCCTACGCGCGAAAAGAGTTCGGCTCGCAATCTCAAACCTGACCAGACTTTTTACATACGTTAAAACCATCCCTCCACTTGGACGCGCACTTTATTTTTATTTATTTATTTATTTATTTACGAGGATTTATATCGCGCACGTATCTCACCACACAAGGCGACTCCTTGTATCTAAAAGAACAATATTTAACTATTCTAAATTAAACAAAGAAAAATTCCTTATCGAACTGAGGAAAATCGACTGGATGAGCATTGCAACGCTACACACTGTCAACGAAGCTGCCAGGTCATTTTCCGAAAAGCTGTTAAGTGTCGCAAGACTATGCATGCCAGTAAAGACAATAACTGTTCGCGATCAAGACGCACCATGGATGACAGAGGAAATTATAAAACTACGCGACAAAAAAAGATCAGTTCATGATACAGCAGTGCGACTAAACACACCTGAGGCTTGGGAACACTTTCGTATGACTCGCAATAATTATACTGACACAATTCGTAATCGGAAACTCCCACGTACACTCGTGTATTTTGCACGAGTGGAATTTTACGTGTATGACCGTTTTTTACCCCGCCATTTAGGCAGCCATACGCCGTTTTCGGAGGAAGCATGCTGGGTATTTTCGTGTTTCTATAACCCACCGAACTCTGACATGGATTACAGGATCTTTTTCGTGCGCACTTGGTCTTGTGCTTGCGTGTACACACGGGGGTGTTCGGACACCGAGGAGAGTCTGCACACAAAGTTGACTCTGAGAAATAAATCTCTCGCCGAACGTAGGGACGAACTCACGCTGACAGCGGCCAACTGGATACAAATCCAGCGCGCTACCGACTGAGCGAGTTATTTTTGGATATTGTCTATTGGAGTTTATGGATGAATTCATGTTTTAAAATGCCCACCGTATAGAATTCCACCTCTGCGCAGAACGTACCCAGCCTGTTCATTTGTGGTATGTGACCAAGTGGATCAGTCGAGGCATGGTCCTATGCCATGTAAAAGCTTGGCTGTGTCTGACATAGTGAGTTGAACTTTTTTTTCTTTTATTTGGTGTTTAACGTCGTTTTCATCCACGAAGGTTATATCGCGACGGGGAAAGAGGGGGGGGGGGGGGGAGGGGGGAGATGGGATAGAGCCACCTGTCAATTGTTTCTTGTTCACAAAAGCACTAATCAAAAAATTGCTCCAGGGGCTTGCAACGTAGTACAATATATGACCTTACTGGGAGATTGCAAGTTTCCAGTACAAAGGACTTAACATTTCTTACATACTGCTTGACTAAAATCTTTACAAACATTGACTATATTCTATACAAGAAACACTTGACAATGGTAAAAGGAGAAACAGAATCCGTTAGTCGCCTCTTACGACATGCTGGGGAGCATCGGGTAAATTCTTCCCCCTAACCCGCGGGGGGTAGTGGGTTAAACTGTTTTCATAAGGAGTGTGCCATCAATCATCTCACCACCACTATATCTCCCTTCGCTTTGACGTTATTTTCTCCTCTCCAATTGATAACGTCTACGGAAAATTAAAGAAGAAAAGATCGCACTAAAATAAACGTACATTGATAAATATGAAGAAGAAGAAGAAAATCAGAAAAAAATAAAAATCAGAAAAAAAATCGGGGAAAAAAATCAAGAAAATAAGAACGACAAAATGGAAACGAGAAGTAGGGTCGAGAGAAGTGCAAGCCATCTGGTGCCATCTCCAACTCCTTCCCACGTCATTCTAGTTTTTATGTTGTTTTTGTTATTTTCTTGTCTTTTGCAATTGGTTTGTCTTGTTTTGTGTTTTGCATTGTACGCGTAATACGTCTTGCGTCAATGCTGTAGCTGCCGTTAAAGTGCGTATGTTATTGTTTTTGTGTACGTGTGCGTGTTTTTATTTATTTATTTATTCAATTTTTTTTTTTTTTTTTTTTTTACTTCTGTGTTCGGGTGTGTTTCGTTTGTCTGTCCAGATCTGTTCACAGGCTTGTTATTTTTTTGGTTTTTTTGTTTAGACTGAAAGAACCAAAATAAACGACTTGTCAGACATCTTTTGGGGTGGTCTTTGCTGGCAGGTGGTCGTTATCGATAGGGGGGGGGGGGGGGGGGCGGGTCGACAAGGCAGATTCGACTGTACTAATAATCAACATGTACTTTCATAATATTGCAATCAACCATCAGAGAATACGATATGTGTTACGCGTTTAACAAAGAACAGGATATGTAACTTCAGAACATGGGGATATCAGTAACTGACATCGACAGTCACAGTTAACTGGGTCATTACATCACCGATGCCACAACGTGATGGTAACACTAACAGTAACAGCTTTCTGTGTACCCTCCTCGCCCATACTGCGGCGGAGCATACAATTACAGGGAAAAACAAATCGCGTGAAGCAATATGAAACCATTTCAGTCTGAAAGTAGAAAGATCAACACTAAAAATCCGGGATCAGTCATCACCGAGACTAGTAAGGTTTGTCTAGCCGAAACCCGAAGACCGAGACTGGTCGGGCTGGTCTTCGCGAAACACGTGACTGATGCGATCACGGTAACAGTAAAAGCTTAATTACGTGATGGTAACAGTAACAACTTTCAGTGTACCTTTGCCCATACTGCGGGGGAGCATACAATTAGAAGGATAAACAAATCGCGTGAAGCATTATCAAAACATTTAGTCAATCCGGGCTGTCGGCATGAAACAAGAAGATCAACACTGAAAAATCCGGGGTCAATCAATCAATCAATATGAGGCTTACATCGCGCGTATTCCGTGGGTACAGTTCTAAGCGCAGGGATTTAAAAAAAAAAAATTATGCAATTTATATCGCGCACATATTCAAGGCGCAGGGATTTATTTATGCCGTGTGAGATGGAATTTATTTTTACACAATACATCACGCATTCACATCGGCCAGCAGATTGCAGCCATTTCGGCGCATATCCTACTTTTCACGGCCTATTATTCCAAGTCACACGGGTATTTTGGTGGACATTTTTATCTATGCCTATACAATTTTTCCAGAAAAGACCCTTTTGTCAATCGTGGGATCTTTAACGTGCACACCCCAATGTAGTGTACACGAAGGGACCTCGGTTTTTCGTCTCATCCGAAAGACTAGCACTTGAACCCACCACCTAGGTTAGGAAAGGGGGGAGTCACACTACCCAAAAATAAAATCTTTTTTTACATAATTATATATTTTTTTCTATAACTTTTTTTCCCCATGGTTCATTCATCATCTGACATAACTTTTTAGCGAAATCTAACCATAAGATTATTGAAAAAAAGCAAAAATGTAGACGACCACCTTTAATTAAAATATTTTTTTTTACCTTTCAAGCTTAAAAGTTATCCCATAGTCCAGACTAGGTCAAAGATTGTTTGGCCAAAACTGGTTTTTTTATCAATTTGATTGAAAAATGGAGTTGTCACAGTGTTGCCTCAACCTTTTTTTAAAAGCTGGATATGACTTCATCGAAGACATTTATCGTTCACATAAACACGCACGCACGCACACACACACACACACACACACACACACACCCATACACACACATCGACACACACACGCCACACGCACACACACGCACACACACTAACACTGACGGCACGCGCGAACGACTGCACAAACAAACAGATCACTGCAGGCTGTCGCGTTGAATTAACCCTCAACAAACCACACTTTTATGACACTCTAGTAGAAACCACTCTGTCTCTGACTATATACTCTGTTTCGTAGAACGACACAAGTTGTCGAAACAATGCAGTTTGTTCTAGCCTAAAAATATCACAGGCAAGTGCAATCACAGAAAGTCCAGTTTATTTCCATTAAAAACAAAGTTTCAAAACATCCACACACAAACAACGACAAAAACAACTACACACAAAATGTCTGTCATCTAAGTGCGGACAGAAGGAAAAACGGCGGAGTGAAACCAAGGCAGCCTCCCCCCCCCCCCCCCCCCAAACAAAAACATAGGCTGTCTAGCGCCTGCAACCTCCTGAACCTCGGGTATTTACAGGTACCTTGCCAGACTGGGCCACACTATCGGTTGTCGAGAGAAGGGGGGGGGGGGGGGGTTGTGGTGGGAGGGCCAAGGAGAAAAGACCGGGGGAGAGGGGAACAATTAAATACAATATCTGGGTTTTATCAGGTGCAAACCAACATTTGATGTCACACAACAAACTGCTAGTTGGAGTAATGATCTCGACCGAAACACACACGCGTGAAAGTGCCACGCTACTGCCATGAAGCTAATCGTTGTATTCAAAGCTCCTTCAAACACAGATTGTCGTCGATCAGGTGAGTGAGAAAGAGAGAGAGAGGGAGAGAGAGAGAGAGAGAGAGAGAGAGAGAGAGAGAGAGAGAGAGACCCGCTGAAAGGGGGGGGGGGGGGTGCACAGAGATCCGGCATCAGTAGAACAAATTGAGGTCAGGGTAAAAAAAACCGACACATTAAAAATAATAAAAAAAAGAATACAAAAAAAGAAGAAAGAAACGACAAAACGGTTGGTTACGTAGAAACGTCGGTTTAGGTTGACATTTTCCCTACGCTGCAGGCACACTGTGCTGATAGAATCTTGATCCGGTTAGGTTTCCCTTTATGAATGAACGAGACGACATGCAGAGATCCCGTTAGCTCACTGTCCTGCGCTGGGTATTTAATCAAATCACAACATGTGACGTCACCCAATCGTTGCAGACCAGTGACACTGGCACGAGTTGACGCTCTCGGTCCGAACCGGTGTGTGCACGACCCCCTTTTTAAAATGTTGACCGGAGGCTTATTTGTTGTCTCCGTATTTTTAACATCTGTTGGTAAAAATAGCGAGGACTTTGTTTATCCAGCGCTCTGTTGTCCTTGCCGTTCGTTTGCGGTTTGGCGCAAACGCAGGGTGACACGTCAGTAAATCATTCCCGTTACAAGAAAGAAAGACAAGCGAAAAAAAAAAAAAAAAGTTTCGAGGTCATCGCCGCAAACCGCAGTTCTTTTCAAACCTCGTTTGTCAAAAGAAAGGTCAACTCCGCCTTGTGACCCCGTCCGTTTTGGGTCTCCACCAATGAGAAGGCCGTTTATTTCTCCCATTCTTTGCGATTCACACTCCGACAGGTTCGCGAGCGGTGCTAGGTCACGGAACGGCCGCTTACTGCGCTGGAAAACTGAAAGGGGAGCGAAGAAGAAGATGAGCGCGCAAGCGGTGTCAACTCGGAGTTGAACACTTGTGGTCACAGAGGTTGGATGTGTCCTATACAGCGCGACATGGTAGCAAAATCTCGGTGTTGAAAAAAGAAGAAGCTTTTGCTGGTTTTGTCGTGTCAGCTGGCTTGCAGCAGCACTCCTTGTTTTTGATTTACTCGAAGTTTTCTGCGATTAGTGCAGCGCTTCTTGACCTACTTTCAAGCTTGGAGACTTAGAGCTTTTTGCTTGGAGTTGGAGGCCTGCTACGTCGTCTGCTTCAAAAGTTTGTTTGCAATCTACAGAGAACACACTTGAGACAGATTTCGTGGGTAAGATTTTTCACTTATTTTGCTAATGGTTCATGTCTGTTGTTTGCATCGTTTGCTTCTACGATCGATTTAGATTAGTATGGATGTTCGATGTTTGACACACTCCGCATCGCGCGTATGAATACTTTTATTTCATCATGGCTGAATGAGTTGTGAATGGGTTTGGCACAGCAGGGGTGGATGATGATCCAAAAAGCACGATCTGCTTTGTGACAGAGTTTTTCATCCATTGCAGGAGTATGGACCTTGAATTCTATCAATCCGACTTCACCATGGACAGCGTGGATTTTTTTGGGGAACCGAAAGCAACGAAATTATTCCGGGTAGCTGCGAAGCGCTTGCCGAAGGTAAGTTGCTGGCCTCGTTTTCGCCTTCCCATGCGTTTCATTCATAACCTTCACGGCTACACTTTTATGAATGGAAGGCACTGCGCCTTGAATTGTTTTGTTCCACTCAGTTCATTCTGTTACTTACTGGGTCAGTTTTTAGCATCGTCAATCCTATTCGATTACCGTTCGTGTTGCTTTTGAAGCGCTTACGTAGTTTAGGACACGTTTACGTCGACTAAGATTGGGTTTACTTTTTCTCTCGGCTTGATATGACC
>NC_090252.1:45383604-45431104 GCF_037325665.1 Littorina saxatilis
CAATTTCTACGACACGCCCCACTCCTTCCAGACTGTTCCCAACATCAAATCCGAGTTACCATGGTCGCCACAAGAGTACGGAGGCGACATGGGAGATGCGTGGTCATCGACAGACATCCGTAACAATTTGGTGATGACCGGCGGTTACAGGTCAATGCAGTCAACATCGCCGGAGAGCAGCTGCAGTGACCACACTGGCAAGCCCATGATTCAGGCCGCAACGCTCGCTGGCTATTCTGGTGAGCACAACTTTTATTTTGTGTACAACTTTCTTTTTTTGTACAATTTTTCTGGTTCAACTTTTTGTATTTTTTGCACCACTGTTATTTGTTGTACAACTTTTTTGTTTTGTTTTTGTACAACTTGTATTATTTGTAGAGGAAGGAAGAGAGAGAGAGTGTACATGTTCTAGTTTCTGTTGTTGTTTCTGTTGTTGTTTCTGCACTTGTTTCTGCACTTGTTTCTGCACACTTGCATACACTCATTACTTGTGGAATGTTTTGCCACCAAAAAATAAAAGTCAGTTGTCCTGTCCTTTCATCTTTTTGTTGTTGTTGGAAGAAGGCGTCTAGCAATCTGAAAATGAGTCACAGCAAATATACATCAAGCGTTCAGTGCATGCATAATTTAAAATACAAAAAAAGAAGCATTTACTAAAGAATAACTTTCTGCACTAAAACATCATTGCTTGTTTGTGCTAGGGGTGGGGATGGGGGTGGTCAAGGTTAATATAGAAAAGGATAGCTAAAGCCAGTGTTCCAAGATCACAGAATATCTGTCTTAGGCCAAAAAAACAAAAATAAAATCTGTTTACGGTATCCCGACTGACCCTATTTTTTCGCGCGACCCTAGATTTTTTTTTGGCATTTGGGAGAAGAAAAAAAATGTATTAAAAAAAATGGAAAAAAAATGAAAAAAATCTTTGTTTTTTGGCAAAATAACTTAAAAATATGTGGGTTTTTTTTTTTTTTTTTGGGGGGGGGGGGGGGAATCCCGACCTACCAAACCTTTTTTTTTTAGCCTATGTTACCGTAAAGAGACTTTTTTTTTTTTTTTTTTTGTGCCTTGCACACAAACTACAAGCCGAAGATAGAAAAAAAAAACTGCATAATTCCTTGTCCCATGCGGGGCCTCATGACACGGTTGTCAAGCCGACAAGCAGCCGCAAAGTTATGGCTAGTCCACCATTCATCCATCAAAAGAGAAGCTGCTCCAAACAGGGGGAGGAGTGATGCTTTTAGGGTCTCTATGTCTCTCCGCCATTATTTGGGCCCTACGCCTTAAACCTCTTGAGTGACGCATTAATGAAATCAGGCTAACATATAAACCGCAAAGTACATGCTGAAAGGTCACCACCAAGGTCGTATGTAGGCTGAAGAGGGGGCGGGGGGGGGGGGGGGGGGGGGGGGGGGTACAGGGAGGCGTTGGTTGGTTGGGTCAGGGGGAATGACCCTTAGAGCGATCAGAAAGCTTGTTTATTTGCTGTGAAGTGTTTCTGTTACTCATCAATCAAAAAACAGTCTATCTGTATGATCAACTAACCAAGGTCGTATGGCCAAGATCTGGGGGGGGGGGGGGGGGGGGGGGGGGTGGTAGACTTTTTTCTCTCTCATTAAAATGTTTTGGTGAGAACAGTCAGTGGATATCTTCTTACCAGGCCTAATATAATTGTTTGGCTAGCTTACCAAGGTCACATAGCCAAGGTGAAGGTTATTGGAGGGTTGGGTGGAGAAGGTTAACTCATGATAATTGATATCATGAATTGACTGGTATAAGTATTTTACACATTGTAAGTTTATAACATTTGCATAGGTGATCAAACAACTTTTAAGTTTTTAGATTATAACGTTTGCATAGGTGATCAAATAACTTTTAGGTTTATAATGTTTGCAACTTGTTTTGTTTTTGGACAGTCTAAAAATAGGTAAATGAGGAGTAGAAAGAGAAGAAGGTAGAAGAGGTATAGAGGCTGAAGTAAAAAGAAAAAGAAAAATGGAGTATTTGGTTGATGGTGCTAAATTACCTGTGATAAACAGAGGATAAAAAGGACTTACCAAGGCAAACTGACCTTTCCGCCCTAAAAAAACCGAGCTGGCTCTTTACAACAGCTCGTGACCTCGTCTCTCATTGGTTGATGAGAGACTACAAGGAAGTGTCTTCAGGGCGGCTAGGACTGCCATTCATAAGACCGCAAGTGTTGACACGAAGATGAATCCTTAGCTGTCAGGCTGTCGTGTCGGCTGTCAGTGAAATGCTTTGGGCTCATGTTTTTGTAGTGCAACTTTTGAGGCCCTTGTGTACTGTCTTGTTCTTTGAAACAAACAACTCTTATGTTTACATTTACTTTTTATTTTTATTTTTACTTTTTATTTTTTTTAAATATTTTTTTTTATTACAGTAAAGAAGACAGGTTACAATTCATAGTCTTTTGTGTTGGTTTTCTATGCACTTTTTTTGGTTGGTTATGGTCTACGAGGTTTTTTTTTTACATTCTGTATTTCACTGACTTGCACCCCTACAACCAACTGCCCACCCGTGCACCCCTGATTGTGCACACACAGAAACCTACACCCATGTTCCATATTCTCAAGAATAGGCACCCAACATTTAAAAAAAAAGTTTGTTTCCAATAACACGGCCCCAAAAATTATGGTCGGTAGGTTGGTTACTTTACTGACTTTTTTTTGTTCTTCAAGGGTCAAAAGAAGTTGTAGAAATCGGAAACATTGGGAAATCGGAAACATTGAATTTTTGTGTGGCCTAAAAAAACCATCAAATCGCACGCACACCTTTACTCACAATTTGCATCATTTCTATGTCCACAGGTAGCGGACCAATTCAGCTGTGGCAGTTCCTCCTCGAGCAGTTGACGGACAAATCGTGCCAACACTTCATCAGCTGGACAGGCGACGGCTGGGAGTTCAAACTCTCCGACCCCGACGAGGTCGCACGGCGATGGGGCATCCGCAAAAACAAGCCAAAAATGAACTACGAGAAACTGTCACGAGGGCTGCGATACTACTACGACAAAAACATCATCCACAAGACGGCTGGCAAACGCTACGTGTACCGCTTCGTCTGCGATCTCAACAGCCTGCTGGGATTCACGCCCGAGGAATTGTTCAAGGCGTGCGACATCAAGCCGCAGAAGGAAAAGGAAGACGAGTGAACCGTCGTCTGATCGCTCGTCGGGTTTAACTTTTCGTCTTCTTGACCTCTGGGAGGTTGGTTTGACTGCCTTTTGTTGGAGCGCTCTGCCCAGTTTCTGCTGACAGAAAGGAAAAGGATGGATTTTGGAATGGACATGTTCTTCAAAGCGGTTTTACTGCCTTTTGTTGGAGGGTTCTGCTCTGGTTCTGAGCCGAGAGGTGTCAGAAAAGAAAAGGATGGATTTTGGAATGGACATGTTCTTCATAACAGAATTGTCGGTACAGCTTTTCAAGAAAGGTTTGTCTGTTAACGCGGCGTCTTCGAAACGCTGTTTAATAAACAGTGATTTTTAAAAGAACGTGTTCAAGGCAGCTATGGTGCGGAGAGGCTGTGCAAGGACGGTGATTTGGAACGTTTCAGACACACCCTTGTTGATGCGTCAGGACTTCGCAAGAAAACACTGAAGCGAATCACTTTTCTGCAGCACATGTGGCAATGACTTTTACCACAGCGAGACGTACCAGTCGCCTGCTTTCCTGCGCAAACTGTTCTTCTTCAAACGGACACACTTGTTCTTCTACAAGGCAAAAAGTATGCGTACAACGCCTTCAGAGAAAGCGTACGCATATGTGGACATGCCTGAATACTGAACAGGAAAGAGCAAACTGGATTTGTTCTCCAGTTTTGTGTACAGAGATGGTTAAACTGTAGAAATATGTATAGCGATCACTTTGATGCCTTCAACATTTTGGCCTTGAAGACAGGGTGGTACGGTGTGCTTGTCTGAAGGCCTGAACTCTTTTCTTTATGATGGTTTGTGCCGAACCTGGTTGAATTTCAATTTCTGCCAAGAAGTTTGGTCGATGATTAAAGAGATCGTTGGGGTGTAATGCCCACATGTTGGAAGGCTGCATCAAGAATAAATACTTTGATTATATTCTGATAAAAGACAAATATATTTTTATGAGAGAAAAAAAATTATTACTGTTTACATTTTGCTTAAATGTTCCGTTCAGTTTTCCACTGAAACTGAAGAAAGAAGATAATCGGTCCCGTTTTATTGCCTTATATGCTGTATAATCTATGATGTTGTGCAGTATGGTTTAATCACTGTTTAAATTCCCACCTTTATCTTTTTTGTTCTTTTTTGTGCATTTTTTTTTTAAGTTTAAAATTAATTTTTAACTTTCAAGAAGGTAGTGTAGAGTTACAAGCATTTTATTTATTTTTTTTTTTTTTTTGAGTGAAAAATGCAGCTTTCCATTTTTGTTCTGTCCCTGAAATTGCTCTTGTGGAAAAGGAGGCAATTTTAGTCGTGTGAAGAATCAGAAGTCGCAGCAAATTCTTTAATCACATGCTTTTAATTGATTTGCATAATTACTGCACTTTTGAAGTTCTCGCACAAGTATAAGGAATTGCGTCTGATTTTCTTAGTAATGTTTGCATGTATAGCCTTTCATTAACTTCATTTGTCGTGTTCTGCTCGTTCTGTAAAAAAAAAAATAATAACATGTGCCTGTGAAGATGAAATCTATTTAAGTAAACGACTTTCTTGTTTTGTTATTTTTACAGGGGGGTGGAATACAACTTGATGCCTTGATGTTTCCTGACATGGGGTGCCTTTTGAAGTGAAGCAAACATTAAATCAGACCTATGTTTTGGTGAAGATTGGTTGTCCTATGTGCCTCTATGTGCATATGCTTTATATGTCACAGTTTTTTCTTCGTTAAAGGCACACGCCTCCGTGAAAACAGTTCGGCTTGCCATCGGAAATCTGGACAGTCTTTTTACTACATGGGATATAAGACCTTCCCTCTACTTGGCCCCATACCATAAACGAACAGAAATTAATTCAGTGGTACCTGTGACGAAAGGACGCCCTTGGGACCAGCCACAAGTGTCCCTACATTGCAGGTGGCCTGTCATGACAGGTATATTTTGGTAGAGATAATACACAAAGGGACCTCAGAATGTGTCCTTTTAAGGGAGGTGTCCTCTCATCAGAGGGGCCACATATCGCAGGTACCACTGTTAATTAACAAATTCCAGCCCACCACAGCAAGCAGTCATGGTGTTGATGTTTGTTATGGGTCCAAATGAAGATTGGCCAGATCTGAGATGGTTGAGCCAAAGTATTCACACTGGAACGATTGTGCCTTTGAAATTCGTTTCATTTTTGCTTCAGATAATACAGGGTTAAATTGTAAATCACGCGAACCCGGAACCAAAATGTATTTAGCTGGAGCAGTATCTGATGTTTAAGAAAAAGTATTGCTATTAATTTCAGTGAAAAAGAAAGGCTTTTTTTCTTCTTTTTTTTTCACGAGGAGAAACCCTGCAATAATACAATTTCTACTTCCAGTTTCTGAAAATATGAGAAAAGGCAAAACAAGACATATCACCAACATTTCTGATTAATTGCTGTTCCCTTTTGCTTACATTTTATTTTAAAAAGTTGTATATTTGTCAAATTGTGTGCATTTGCTTGCATGCGAGGACTTTGTGAAACTGGCCTAATATTAAGCGGGCCGTTTGCTTCCAGTCCAGTATTGAAAGAAACAATAGGACGGAAGAAAAAGTGATACTGAATTTATAATTCAACTTCAAGAAACAAAGTTTATATAACTTGTGCATGAAAGCTTTTCTTTCTTTTTTTGGTTGTTTTTTGTGTAAAGAAGTTTTATTTTTTGAAAAGTGGAAGCTCATTTCACACTGTACAGTATGGCTGTATGAAAAATTATTGCATGTAAATATCAGTATAAAGATTGATTTATATACTATACTGTGTATATATGTACGCTCTTTTGTATGCTAAATTTCTACTTTTTATTGCACACATGCGAGAATTTATATTGCCAAATATAAAAAAACAACTGCATGTACTGTATCGTTTTGATTTTACAAGAAATGTATAGTGAGTTTTCCTGCGGCCTTTTAGATTGATCATACCACAGTCTTTGCAATGATTTTGTTTTTTGTAATGGTTGTGTGTGTCTCCAGAAGAAAGAAGTTGCCTTAATAATGGGAATGGTTTAAAGGTTGAATACAATTTTGTTTTATAGGAAGGGGGGGGGGGGGGGGGGAGGTGTTAAATGTGAGCAATAATTGTTTCGCTACTGCATGGTAAGGAGAGAAAATATTTCAGTCTTGTTTGTTTTTAAACTTTTTGCAGCATTAATGGACCTGTTTGTGTGAGAAAGAGAGAGAGAGAGACAGAGAGAGAGAGAGAGAGAGAGAGAGAGAGAGAGAGAGAAAAAGACAGACAGAGAAAGAGAGAGAGAGAGACAGAAAAGAAGGAAAAAAGGGAGATAATTTTATGTCGACCCACCATTCATTTTTATTGCATATAACATTTTAAGATGTGCATCGTTTAGAAATTGATGCCTTGAAACCTGAAAATAATGGGAGTTACTTAAAACAGTTTTTTGCCTGAACTTTTGGGTAATAGAAGAAACTTTTAACGGTAAAGTTTAATTTGTCTTCAAAGTCTCTCTGCATGTTGTGACTTTGGTGTCATAGAGCAGCTATATATTCACCTCCGGGACAACCTGTGTCTGGTCTGTCTGAAAACACCTCCGTGTGAGGGATTTTGCGGCCAGTGCAGTGAAGATAAAGAGGGAAAACTTTTCTCTGTTCGCGCGGCAGCAAGCAGGATGTCTCTGAACTGTGTTGCGCTTTGTAGGGTACTTTAAAGTTCTTGAAATTATTTGTTTAAAAAACGCACTGTGTTCATTCTTGAGTAATCATCGTTATTATTCAATATTGTATGCGCTTAATGTCATGCTACGTAGTGGATGGCATTTTTATTTTATTTTATTTTATTTTTTGTTGTGGTTTTATTTCGATTTTGTTTTTGTCTTCGTTTTTGTTGATACTCCACATTATTCTTTTGATTTGAGGTGCATCTACACTCTTGTATTTTGAGGTGCATCTGCACTACTATCACTGCCATTATGACTTGTTTTGATACCCTTTTTCTGTTACTTGATAAAGGTCTCACTTTTTTTCGTTGTTGGTGCGAGTCAAGCTAGTCGCTACCACCCTATGTGTTCCATATGTTTCACTGATCATGCCAGAGATTTGATTTACTTTGTAACTGAAAATTAAAGTGATTTACTTAAAAAAAAAAAGAAAGTTGATTCATTTTGTAAAGGTTCAATTTAATGAGGGAAAAATTAACATCCAAATTGCCTTGGCGAAAAAAATCACAACAACAAAACAGAACTTTTTTGCTTATTTAATAAATGTGCTGCTTGATATTTTGTTTATTGCAATTAGGCCACACACAAAAAATAGTCTGTTTACGGTATCCCGACCGACCCTATTTTTTCGCGCGACCATAGACTTTTTGGGGGCATTTAGGAAGAGAAAAAAAAAAGAGAAAAAAAATTCATTGTTTTTTGGCAAAATAACTTAATATGTTTTTTTGGTGAAAAAAAAGAAGAAGAAAAAAATCCCGACCTACCGACCCTTTTTTTGTTTGCCCATGTTACCGTAAACAGACTTTTTTTTTTTTTTGCCTTAGCAAGCATGATAAAATCTGTAGAGTGTATTAGAGTATGTATAGTTTAAAATCATTGTAGATTGAAAATACAATCAACTAGGTCGATAAACATTGCATCAATATGCACACTATATATCTAGATGGATGGCAAATTTCTTGAATTGAAAAATATTATGTACAGTATTTTACCATTGTGTTCAATTGGTTAACAGATCTTAAAAAATAGGAAAGAAAGAAAACATACTTCTTCACTTGCAAAGATCTGTTTCAGAGTAAAAATCTTTAAAAAAAAAATTTGCTTGAAATGCTTCACTGATATCTTTTGATATTATTGCCTTATAAATCTTAACACATACTTTTATTTGTTTCTTTTTCTTGATTTTACTTTTAGTTTGTTTGGCTTGTCACATGCATGTTATCATATTATTTGCTGAAATGCAATAAAAGAGTAGGCAGGGTGAGAGAATTAGAATAGATACATATATACAGTATACATGTATATATATTATTTTTGTTTCTGATTAGCACAAAACGTATACAAAATATGATTTAAGTTCAAACTGACAAGTTAACAAAAAATTGTAAAAGAAGAGGATTAGTGCAGAATGTAATAATTACACTTAGGGGTGTGTGATCATTTTGACAGCCAACCCCCCGCGGGTTAGGAGGAAGAATTTACCCGATGCTCCCCAGCATGTCGTAAGAGGCGACTAACTGATTCTGTTTCTCCTTTTACCCTTGTTAAGTGTTTCTTGTATAGAATATAGTCCATTTTTGTAAAGATTTTAGTCAAGCAGTATGTAAGAAATGTTAAATCCTTTGTACTGGAAACTTGCATTCTCCCAGTAAGGTAATATATTGTACTACGTTGCAAGCCCCTGGAGCAAATTTTTGATTAGTGCTTTTGTGAACAAGAAACAATTGACAAGTGGCTCTATCCCATCTCCCCCCCCCCCCCCCCCCCCCCCCCCCCCCCCTTATAACCTTGAATGGTTGAAAACGACGTTAAACACCAAATAAAGAAAGAAAGAAAGAATATGACATGCAAACTCCCGCATGATTACCGGTAAATAGAAAATAAGAGTAAAATAAGTGAATCAGCCCCAGGAGTTTTGAATGATTATTATATCACCGCAGAGATAAAGACGAACATAATAATGCTGCAGGACCAGATAAAGATAAGTTTCATTTGGATTTTTAGTCTTATCGCTGGAAGTTTTTTTAATTTAGAACTTAAGGATGATCGCATGTTCCGTGGATTCTAAACTTTTAAAGCACAATACTTTTTAAAGCAAATGTGTTTTATGTGATGGATTATTTTGTTGTTGTGTGTTTAATCTTCTCCATTATATGTTATGTGAATAGTGTTTGATAACAAATTATGTTAAGCTACACAAATTGTTGGATTCCCATATTTGTTTATGAAAATAAGATTTCAGAGATCTCTAGATGTATGCGAGACCCAAATAAAGATGGTCAAGTGTGCAAACAATTGTTCTGTGTGAATTCTGAAATTGTGTGTGTGTGAATTCAGAAGTATGCGTGTGTGTGAATTCAGATATTCTGACATGTTTGTATGTGTGTGTGTGTGTGTGTGAATTCAGATATCCTGAAGTGTGTGTGGGTGTGTGAATTCAGATATTTTGAAATGTGTTTGTGTATGTGTGTGTATTCTGAAATATGTGTGTGTGTGTGTGTGTGTGTGGAGTTGACAGTTCATTTTTACATCCAGATGAAAATAGGAGTTTAACACACACACACACACTAGTAAATGAAATGCAGAAAGACTCGTACTTTTTTCAGAAACGCACACACACACAAAGGGCAGATACACGGACAGCAGACTAACACTGCTCTTACTAACACACACACACACACACACACATGCATGGGTGGGACTGAAAAATGTCATGAATCCTGAACCTCAACCTCTGACGGGCGCAGTGGCGTGGTGGTAAGACGTCGGCCTCCTAATCGGGAGGTCGTGAGTTCGAATCCCGGTCTCTGCCGCCTGGTGGGTTAAGAGTGGAGATTTTTCCGATCTCCCAGGTCAACTTATGTGCAGACCTGCTAGTGACTTAACCCCCTTCGTGTGTACACGCAAGCACAAGACCAAGTGCGCACGGAAAAGATCCTGTAATCCATGTCAGAGTTCGGTGGGTTATAGAAACACGAAAATACCCAGCATGCCTCCCCCGAAATCGGCGTATGCTGCCTGGATGGCGGGGTAAAAACGGTCATACACGTAAAAATCCACTCGTGCTAAAAACATGAGTGAACGTGGGAGTCTAAGCCCATGAACGAAGAAGAAGAAGAACCTCAACCGAACCACACACACACAAAAAAGAAGAATAAAAAAAGCCATAATTGAATCTTGATCTCCGGCATATACCGGAAGAATCCCACCCATGCACATGTAAATGAAGATAACACACACACACACAGAGGGCTGTTTTGACAGTTTATTTCAATGTGCACTGCTGCTTACAATTGTCAACGTTACACACACACAGTAATGATACTGCTCGCATAGGGAGGTTCTGCGTAGATCAATCATAAATTTATCAAGCAGGTAAGCTCAACGTTTCAACATTATTATATAAAAAAAACTATTTTCAACTTGGCAGTTTAATCTGAAAATGTTTAAGTTATTCTTCACACTTAAAAAATATAACCAAAGTCAAAAAAGGCTATAATTATACACTACAAGGTCTGTGCACGTGCCTATGTCTTTTTTTTTTTAGATACACAGGCAAGATGTATGCTTCAGTTCTCACCCGGATTTGTATATTTTGTAACAGTTTAGTAAAAGATACACGGAACATTTGTATCAAAGTAAAAAAAAAAAAAACCCACTTCTGTTCAAGCCTTATATAAAAAATAGACTTGGTGTAATAAGTTTTAAAAACTGTTCTAAAATAAAATTCACCATTAAAATCACCCCCAAAAAGGAACAAAAGTTTTCCCAGTAACAATAACCCCCATCATTTGGAAATTATTTCAGTACTTCCCCTTTGAAATAAAATTTGATCAGACCAACAATATTTGCAAAAATATCTTAATTACATTTTTTGTTGCAAGAAAATCGTATGATCTGTTGAAACAAAATAAGACAACAAAACCTATATCTGTATTGCACTTTTTCTGAAGATTATGAAAAAACAGCAAAACATATAAACATGGGTGCAACCTGGAAAATTCCAAAAACCGGCAAAAGTTGGGGTCCAGCTTTTTTAGTATTTAAAATGCCAAAATAACCCTCTCCTGGAACAAAAACATCGGCAGCCGATGAAACCAAAAACCGGCTGCCGGCGTGTAGCCGGCAGAGTTGCACCCATGTATAAATAAACAAGGTTTTAAAAGAAATCGGTTTTGCTGCTCTTCTAGAAATCAGAGAGGAAGAATGTGTATATATATATAGAAGGGAATGGTGTAAGGGAGAGAATCGTGGAAGGATTGCAAGCAAGTAAGGGAGGTAAGTCAAATCAACATCTTTCACACGGACGCGGGAAAACGGTTATCACAGATCAAGTTTGCGCTACAGAAGAATCACAGAATCTACAAAACTACACCAATCTTCTGATGCACAGGCCCACCCATAAGGACAAAAAAACTAACAACTTCAAAGAAGCACGGATGGGTAGAAACGGGATATATACATTCATTCATCCAAAAACGACTTGACCTGCTAGAAATAGAAATAGAAATTAAGGGTGTAGGACCGAGAGAATATGGAGGCTGGTGAAAAAAATGAGCAGTGCACACAAAAACGAACGTCATTACAATTCTCACCTATTATACATACACAAAGAAGAAAACGGCTGTAGCAAAAATACTGTTTAAGAAAACATGAAAAAACAAACAAAATAAACCTGCAACTCGCGAGCTAAAAGTCTACTAAATAAATCATATCAAACAACAGTCTCTGTTCCTAAATTCAAGCATCTACGTTGAAAAATCTCACTTTTAGCTAATTCACACGGACGAATAGACAGTTTCACCTTAAAGACATCATCATCATCACTTTCACAAAAAATCAACAAGATTTTTCTTGTTAATGATGGAGGGAGGAACGACAACACAAAGTAAAAACAGACTGTTCACAAAATTCTTTCACCTTTCATGAATTTACATGCAACACAGATGCATCTTCAGTTAATAATTTGCGGATTACAAACACCCTTGGTGATCTCTAAGAGCAGCACAGTACAGTGGTACCTGTGAGGAGAGGCCCCTCTCATAACAGCACTGGCCTACCTCACAATAAAGGACACGTTCTGTATTCCCTTTTGTATATACGTTTGTTAACAAAGGACACCTGAAATGTACAGCTGTTTTTTGTAGTCCCGAAGGTGTTCTTTCAATAAAAGACACTCTGTATTCCCTTTTGTATACACACGCTTGTTAACAAAGGACACCTGAAATGTACAGCCGCTTTTCGCTAGTCCCGAAGATGTCCTTTCAACATAAGTACCACTGTATAGATACTAAAGCAGCGGAAACACGGTTAAAAAGAGCACGGAATTCCTACGTTAGATGTTCCAAGACAAGACGACAAGTTAAAGAAGCACTAAAAACCAGGGGCAATTCGGTTAATTAAATTAGATTCACTCTCCTTAGCCAAGAACACAAGCAATGTACAGGCAATGCCAGTCAAAGTCTTGCCTTTCAACAGACATAAACTGTTCCTTCTTAGACTCAAATACAAAAACACACACACAATCCTGACACAAACATAGGTATGTTGCAATGAGAATAGGTGGGGTGTTATGAATACTTGTCTATTTTTCTTGATAATGCAGTTTGTTTGATTTCGTTTTGAGCTTCCAAAATAAATGAAATTGTAGAAAGGAAATGACAATGGTGAGGTAGAAATAAAAATGAACGATACTGACAGAAAAGTCGCGGAAGTAAACAAAAGTGAAATACAATGCACTGGAGAAATACAATTATAATGCACTGATTACAAAAAATATGGGAGTAATACTTTTGACACTGGCGTCAAAGATTTTACACATTGTGCCACTTTTATCTTTTGAGCTTCAACTTCACAAACAAACAAAATTTATTTTCAAAAAAAAAAAAAAAGAACAGAAAGTATGAAGTTTAAGAGAACAAAAAAACAAACATTTAGAGATTGTTCTTTCTTTCTTTATTTGGTGTTTAACGTCGTTTTTAACCATTCAAGGTTATATCGCGACGGGGAAAGGGGGGGAGATGGGATAGGGGAAAGGGGGTAGATGGGATAGAGCCACTTGTTAATTGTTTCTTGTTCACAAAAGCACTAATCAAAAAATTGCTCCAGGGGCTTGCAACGTAGTACAATATATGACCTTACTGGGAGAATGCAAGTTTCCAGTACAAAGGACTTAACATTTCTTACATACTGCTTGACTAAAATCTTTACAAACATTGACTATATTCTATACAAGAAACACTTAACAAGGGTAAAAGGAGAAACAGAATCCGTTAGTCGCCTCTTACGACATGCTGGGTCGCATCGGGTAAATTCTTTCTCGTCCCAACCAATATGGGACTCCCCCTAACCCGCGGGGGTTTTTAGAGATTGTAAGATCAGAACAAAACAAATTTGCAATTAGCAAAGACACGGGTTGAAAACTTGAAACACACACAAAAACATGGACTGAATGGTTGATGTTACTGAACATTGTTCAGGTAAGTCTCAGAATAATGGAAGAATGCGAAATTCTTCTGTTCAATTAAGCGTTCATGATAAGCATTTCTTTTGCAAATTTCTTACTTCAATCAACAGAGACAAGCATTTTCTTTACATGATGGTTATCGGAAGAACGAGTAACAGCAGAGTGTGGTGTGGTTGAACGTCACATACAAAAAACACAAGCCTCACTGTCATAGTGTACACATCACCATTATCATTCTTCAACAATAATGACTTCAAATAAAATTTATATTGAGCAAAAATAAAGTACTGACTAGTTCACATAAACTCACCACCAAAAAAAAAAAGAAAAAAAAGAAAGCAGCAAGATGGCAGATTCCAATACACAGTGTCTGAACTTTCTATTTGTGTGATGGTAAACATCTGACACTCAACTACATACTGACAATAATGAATTTGTACACTGGAAAATTCAATCAGCAAACTTGGGGCATTTGAACAGGCTGGATGAAAAACGTTGGCTAAAGTGTGCTGTTCCTTTGATGAAAAATTGGTGCATCACACGTAATGTCTAAATAACTATGGCACTGCTTCTTGTTCGAAGAATGTAAAAATACTGCGTGATTTCAAAAAAGAAAGGTGACAACTGATCAAATACTGGATTTCAAACAAAGGTGATTAGGTGTACTTGCTGTATAGTTCAGGCATGGGAATTGAAAAAAGTAAAAACGACGGAAAATTTGTAAGTAATATCAAAGTCGACGGCGCGAAGCGCTTAGCCTAACTAGGGGAGTTCGGGGGCATGCCCCCCCGGACATTTTTTTCTCCAAAGAACCCAAATTGTGCAATTTGGTGTCATCTGAGCTCCAAATTTGCCATTAAATTCAGTTTTCAGAACAATTTTTGCCTCTCCCATTTATTTTTTCGGCGGACACGTTGCTTTTTCGGCGGAACAAAAAAACATTTCGGCGGAAATTTGCCTTTCGGCGGACAATTCCCATGCCTGATAGTTAAACGATCAATTCACAAACAAAAACTACGGTTAACAACACTTTCAAACAGCAATATTTGTATGCACACTTTCATCAGGTAAGTTAAAATATCAAAAACTTTGTGATCTGAACACTTTGATTAATTTCACTGTGCACAAAGACAGTCACAAATTTCACACATTCAGCGTTTTACAAAGTGTTAAAAGTAAAGGAAGCTTATACCACTTACACAAACATATAGGGCAGCAACACGATTAAAACAAAACACAGACGCCTTTTAACAAGAAAAAAACTTGGGGTAAAAATCATAAAACGAAGAATAAGTATTATTTTAAAAAAATCTATATGACGCAATTTAGTTAAAAACTAGCTGACATGTAAAAATAGAATAGAATTTTACCACTGTACAGTAGATATCAGTTTATCACACACAAACAGTGTTTTATATTTGAGAAAAAAAAGATATATTTAGGCAATCTGATAATAAATAGCAGGTTTAAGCCAAAACATTTAGAAGACTAAGTATTAGATTCATCCATCAAAATAATTAAGTATTTTCCAAAAATAAGTTTAACCATACAAATTCAAAATCTGCAGATGGTAAACAAGTTCTTGAGTAGCAGCAATATCAAAACTGAACCTCTTGAAGACATGCTAATGAGACAATAAGAAGACCGCTCTGAAAGATAGATATAGGAACAGAAAATAATATGGATCAACAATCACAGGAACTGAAACTAACATGAATAAACAATCACAAAGATAAAAACAGCCGAAGAAATTCCCCCAAAAATTATAAATCTTGGTAAATATGATCAGAATAATAAAATGTACATATCCTGAGTAAAATCAGAAAAAAAGAACACAGGCACAATATTTGAAGCAGGTACAAAAGGGGGGGGGGGGGATGTGAAACTGTGGAACTAGAAGGACAATACCATCTTATTTCCGTGAAAAGGGAAAAATCTCGGGCAATTAACCGGGTAAAACACCCACCCCTTGATCCGTGACACCAAGGGCACACCAAAACTTCAAGGCCCAAAAGGGACAATACCCAGATCTTTGTTCCCCTGACACAGAGTTGCTTCCCTTCTGTCAAACAGAAAAATCACGCTCCGACCAACAAAACCGTTCAGGATCAAATGCGAAGAGGAGAAAATTAGTACTGCTAACAGCTGGCGCTACTTTTAACGTCTGTTCTACGCAAACATGGTACATGTATTAGTACGCCTACTAAACTCAGTGCAAAGTGCAGGTGAAATGTTAATAAGGTTAAAAAATGTTCTTATACACTCTTTCAGAGACTCCGACGAGACCAAGTCTCGTGAAGCACGAGAGCATTGTGCGCTGCATGCTGGTACAGTTTTAGTACCCAATACACCAAGGTCACACCCTTGAAGCATCAGCTGTTGCCGAGGTAACAGAATGCCATTTCCTTCATCCAACATCGCTTCTGCTTGTGTGATTTTAACTTTTAAACTTCTGACAGACGTGAAAGAAGACAAATGCTTTGTTTGGTACAGTTGATTGCCCATAGCAGCAAAATTGTGAACCATTGGTGCATGCGTACTTATATATTGGTGCATGCACAGATATCTCAGTGCATGCGCACTGACGTATGGGTGCATGCGCACCGACATCTCCGAAAGGCTGTGTTGTAAAACAACTGACTAAGAAACTAAGATCTGTGTCTATGTAAGGTAAAGTCTCTTGCAAACAAGCTGTACTCCGAAATCCAACAAAATCTCGAAACTCAAAGAGAAGCATAAGGGAACATGATTAAAAGGATACGATCTTTCTTGGGTTGCGTAGTATACTATCCATACACTTTTCTACTGCATAATGTTATATACTTAAATACACCAAAAAGCAAATAAATGAATAAGAACATGAATTCATTCACTTGCCACCCAGAATTACAAACCAAAATTATACTTTTAACAAGAAACAAACTTCAAACAAACAAGACCAGAAAAATGTCTTCAAAAGGCAAATACACGTACGTAAACAAAATAAAAACATCAAAAGTGTATAATTGTCCACCTAAGTGTGTTTGTTGTCAAATAACATTTAGTCCAAGAAGTCCAGTAAAGATACCACTGATACTCAAGTTCGTTCATTTTTGCTTAATCAAATTACTGCCCTGATCAATGCCAAAGCACAAGTCCAGAAGAAAAAAAAATTAATCATCCCAGCCGGTCCAATTAGACATGGCAAACTAGACAATTTACTCATCAAACTAAGGTCACAGAACAATTTCTTTTAAAAACGAAATCCAAAAAAAGAAAGACGAAAGCTTGTGACATTCTGGGTACTGGTGTACTTACAATATATCTCACATTTACACTCATACCTAGCTCATAAGTGCTAGATACAGATACAAATATCTAATTGCTCACATTTACACTCATAAGTGCTATAGATACTGATAACACATTAATTGCTAATAAAATACTGTCTGGTGGGGTTTACAGTGTACAAGCGGTGTCTGGCATACAACTCATAGCACTGATCAATCAATCAATCAATCAATCAATGACGCTTATATCGCGCATATTCCGTGGGTACAGTTCTAGGCGCTCTGCAGTGATGCCGTGTGAGATGAAATTTTATACGGCCAGTAGATTGCAGCCATTTCGGCGCATATTTACCTTTCACGGCCTATTATTCCAAGTCACACGGGTATAGGTAGACAATTATTAACTGTGCCTAAGCAATTTTGCCAGGAAAGACCCTTTTGTCAATCGTGGGATCTTTAACGTGCACACCCAATGTAGTGTACACGGGGGGAGGGTTCGGACACCGAAGAGAGTCTGCACACAAAGTTGACTCTGAAATAAATTTCCGCCGAACCTGGGATCGAACTCACGCTGACAGCGGCCAACTGAATACAAATCCAGCGCGCTACCAACTGAGCTATATCCCCGCCCAGCCATACCATGCATTGGCAGTGGAGACACATAATTTACTTTGTGCTTGCAACAAAAGTCTATTTCCATTTGTCATGTATTAGCACCAACTTGAAAAAAGACAGAACAAAAATCTAAAGGGAAAAAAACCCCACTCAGTCATAATCCGGACTCACTTTTGGGGAGCCCAAGGCCGTTCAGCCTTAACTTTACATTTAACAACAAGAATGACAAAAAGACAGCCAAACCAAAACAACAACAAATATCAAAACGGTACAGCCATACACCAGTATTAAATCAAAATGGTTTCATGTTCAAGAAATGATATGCACTAGTCCCACGATCTAACTACGTCACCACTCCACAAAGAAAAGAAAAACAGACAAAAATAACCAACAGTAAGTCAAGTTTGCTTTGCAATTAGTAGAAATGCCAAATAAATAATCAGGACCAAATGGAAACTGTTGCTAAGTTTCTGGTACAACAGCAGAGCACAAACTGCTGTTGCTACTCTCTCTTCTCACCGATTGGATAAAAATCAATGGTATTAGTATCCTGTGTCTGATGTGTCTGAAAGCACCTCAGCGTGGAGGGGTTTTTTGCAGCCAGTGCAGTGAAGATAAAGAGAGAACATTTTCTCGGCTCGCGCGGCAGCAAGCAGGATGTCTCTAGACTGAAGCACAAGTTTGAGTTCAGTGCAAAATATATAACAACTACTTTAGAGTATTGCAACAGTTGTCTCTAGTGCACTGATTTCTAGGCATTTTTGGACACAATTCATTGATCTTTTAATACACAGTAACCTTGTGGGCAATACTTTGTAGGACTTTGAGAGATGGCACGTACTTTACAAACGGTGCAGCTTATTCATTCAAGGCATTTTAAATGAAAACGCATCAATCTTTTGAAACAAAACCTGCGTGAGAATATCTTGTACCAATTTAAAGACAGAACATCGTTATGTCTTCCTCCGTGTGCATTCCACAGAAGCAGTGGGTGAGCGAAACATATTTTTCTCCAATTTCCATTTTTTCATTATTGCAATTTTTTTCTCCGGTACACCATACTTCTTTGCTGAAAGTTCAAGTAGCTTTCAGGATATGCCATTCTCTCTTTTTTCACCCAACGCAGATCTGAGAAATAGTCACGGAGGAAAACTCTCTTCTGTTCTTTCAATTTCCAAGGATAATCATCTTTATTTGTTTTGTTTACCCTGTGTTGTTAGTCTTAGTTTGCAATTTTTTCATTTCTGCACCTAAATATCCAAGACTCATTTTATAACAAGGTTAGGGACTTCGACGCTGAAGACTGTGATGGAACACACTGTTTCCCTGAACCCTTAGCGCTGATCTTCATGTTTCTAATGTACTTGTTTCTCTCCACAACCCTACAGGGCCCAAGATTTTCATTAAACCATGAAACCATTCATTGATTAATTGTACTCTTTGTAGATCATTCTAGAATTCCCAGCATATAACTACGTCATGTCCCAAATAGGCACTAGTTCTGGGGACAGAAAAACCAAGTTGGCATAGCATAGCATAGCATAGCATAGCATCATTCTTCTTCTGCGTTCGTGGGCTGAAACTCCCACGTACACTACGTGTATTTTTTGCACGAGTGGAATTTTAGTGTGTATGACCGTTTTTACCCCGCCATTTTAGGCAGCCATACGCCGCTTTCGGGGGAAGCATGCTGGGTATTTTCGTGTTTCTATAACCCACCGAACTCTGACATGGATTACAGGATCTTTTTCGTGCGCACTTGGTCTTGTGCTTGCGTGTACACACGGGGGTGTTCGGACACCGAGGAGAGTCTGCACACAAAGTTGACTCTGAGAAATAAATCTCTCGCCGAACGTGGGGACGAACTCACGCTGACAGCGGCCAACTGGATACAAATCCAGCGCGCTACCGACTGAGCTATATCCCCGCCCCTATAGCATCATTCTAGAACTAAGACTCTCTTTTTTCATACCATTCACAAAACTAGTTTCCATTTGATCCTGGATTGTGACACGCAAATCAAAGCGCACTGTCACACATCATGAACAAGCTGGCACGCCCATGTACATACATGAACAGCGAAGAAAAAAAAAAGAAAAAAAGTTTTAAAAAATCACACGATGGGGGAATTTCTAACCACATGATTGTACGCCAATAAATAACTCACTACACAACAACTACAGCCGAGACAGCTTCATCAGGAAACTGACGACGCTCGATTTTGACCCGATTGGCGGTTAAGAGATCCGTCTCTCGAAGCCGGGTTACGACCCGAGCCTCGAGACTGGGAACTTTCTCTCGACGTATCGCCGTCCCTCGCCCTTGACCTTGACTTGCGACCTCTCCTGAACAGCTTCTTCAGGCTGCCTCCGAGTGACCTTGTCTTCTTCAGATTTGGCGACCCTGGATCCTGGGGTCGCACAAGTTCAAGGTCATCTGCAAACCAACACGGTTTCGTTAATAAGTTTAACTTCTACTTTAATACATAAATAATTGCAAATATATGAATAGAAATAGTTTAAAAGATCTCTCATCCTGAGTACGGTCAGAACTGACCTGAAATTCAAATGAGAACATCTCAAAAATAAATGTTCAACAGAGATTTCAGCACTCTAGTGCACTGTGCAAGAAATCAACTAATTCGGCTTACTCGTGTTACCATAATCCAATAATGAAAGTACTGCATTCCAGAGATCTAAGCACAACACTACATAGCTACAATTATATTCACTAATGCATCTATCACTGTAGCCGCAGCATCAATTACTAAAACAATTACAATAGCAGAGAAGAAATGAATGAAAAAAGAACTTAATTGATTCAAAGATTCTCTCCCTCTTGTACCTGAAACACATACAAACATGCTTCCCCTCTCCCCTCCCCCCATCTCTCTCTCTCTCTCTCTCTCTCTCTCTCTCTCTCTCTCTCTCTCTCTCTCTCTCTCTCCCCCCATCTCCCCCTCTCTCTCTCTCTCTCTCTCTCTCTCTTTTAATGACAGGTTGTAAGAAAAGGTGTGGCCTTATAAACCACTATCCTTGTGAAATATAAGTTCCATCATCATTTCTCTGTCTCTGTCTCTGTCTCTGTCTCTCTCTCTCTCTCTCTCTCTCTCTCTCTCTCTCTCTCTCTCTCTCTCTCTCTCTCTCTCTCTCTCTCTCTCTCTCTCTCTCTCTCTCTCTCTCTCTCTCTCTCTCTCTCTCTCTCTCTCTCTCTCTCTGTCTCTGTCTCTGTCTCTGTCTCTCTCTCTCTGTAAAACAGTAGGTCAGTATGCTGAAATGCAATGCTGGCTCTATCTAATATGCAAGAAACCGTTTGCAGAGCAAAACCTTTGGGAGGAAACGGTGAAGCACTACTTTAAGTTGAACTGTGCATGTAAATGGAATGAACCACCAACAATGCAAAACAAACTGGGTGAGAAATCAACCTAATGAAAATGAACAAACTACTGAAATAAAATCAACAAACTAACATAAAACTCAAATAAATTCATACCATCACAAAAGCCAAGAAGTCTCAAAATTGACAGCAACGAACAACAAAGTCGGGATATCTGAATCAAATCTAGTCACTACATCGAGCACATAAAAGATTACGGCAAGTGAAACAACAACAAACATCGAACGGCAAAATTGGTGTCCACAAAACCAACAAGTTAAAACAACAAAGTTAACTTCAAACGTCCAAAAAGGCTTCAATACCGGAGGAACAGAAAAAAAGTCAAATTCAAAAGCTAAGCAACGTCAGAATATTCTGCCAGCATATGAGAATTTCAATCTCAGAACTTAAGTCCTGGCAAAATATTGCTGGTAGCCTTAGAAGTTAGAATGTTCTTTCTCAAAATAAACTGAACTGTTCTAATCTGAAACAGGGCACACAACCTTACCCACCCGAGAGGTGCAGTTTCAAATTTCTAGAATAGAGAAATTTAAAAGCTTTCTGTTAATTACAGTTGCAGTTTACATAACGGTAAATCTGTTCCATGGAGTGTTTGTAGTCGTTTAGTCAAATGCCATTTGTGTTACAGACGCGCACAGGAAAAACAGCCGTTTAGATGGATGTGTGCAGAGCAGCCCTTCTGCATGTATGATAATGTATGAAGTGGCGTGATGGTGCATTTGCTTGTACAGTGGAACCCCCTTTTAAGACCCCCCCTCACCCCCCCCCCCCCCCAATTTAAGACTTCCTCCCTTTCAAGACCCTGTTTGCTCCGACTTTTCTCATAAGGCACAAAAAAAAAAGTCTGTTTACGGTAACCCGACCGACCCTATTTTTTTCGCGCGACCCTAGACTTTTTTTTGGCATTTGGGGAAAAAAAAACCAAAAAACCCCTTGGTTTTTTTGCAAAATAACGTAAAAATATGGTTTTTTGGGGAAAAAAAAAAAAATAAATTCCGACCTACCGACCCTATTTTCTTGGCCTATGTTACTGTAAACAGACCTATTTTTTTTTTGGCCTAAGCTCTGTAAATATACCCCCATTTTAAGACTCCCTCACTTTGAAGACCTGATTTGTACAGATTTTTGGAGGTCTTAAAAGGGGGGTTCCACTGTACACTGATTTTCTTCCCAACTAATTTAGTCCCATAGGTGATACTGCTTTTCCCTTTCAGAGGACCAATGCAACAAACGTCCATTTAGTGAACAGAGCACCACAGACACACCAGGTTTGGACATACAGTAAGCGTTTTTCTTCGTCTGCTTGTTTTGTTTTTGTTTTTTTGGATTCACTTTTATTGTAGAATGTTTAAGTTTATGTGTACTCCCAGCAACTGCACAGTTAAGGCAATGAGCGGCAGTAAAATTAAACTTGGAGAATACATGGAATAACCTAGTTTTCTGGGTAAGTTATTGAAGAGACTTATACAAAATGTCAAAATATATGATTGTAGATAAAAGTCTTGTGTATCTTTGTGCCAAATATTAAGCACTTCTGATGTATGATGTTGCTGTAAAACCGTTTCCTAGAAATCCAATATGGCGCTGTGAATGCCAATTTCCATAGCGACGGCAATCTATGTCCTTTAGTTTTCGCAATTTTTTCATTTCTTTATATAAGTCACTTCAATAACTACCCAGAAAACTAAGTTACTCCATGTATTTTCCATGTTTCATTTTGGTCATTCTAGTGTCGCTCATTGCCTTAAAGCTAGCTATAGTTTAAGCTCGTGCTAAATTTACTACTACGGATGTGGTGTAGCTTTCCATTTCTTAACCTGCACGAGTAGGTTTCAAAACCTCCGTACTAGCCACCTAAATCTTAATCCTCTGTGTTAACTTCAAAATGCAAGATTCATAAGCGGTCATTCCCAAATCTTATTATCTAATGCAAATGAAAGCAGCCAGGCACGTTGAAATCAGCCAGAAAACCATCACAAATAACACACCAGAAACAACAGCTACTAATGTGAAAAAAAGGGGACAAAATGTGCATTGTCACATGTGCAAACTTAATACCAGCTCTGGATATAAAAGAACAACTCATTCAAAACTGAGAGGAAAAATAACCTTAGTAAAAAAAAATCTCCAAATTGCACAGCAAACAGTGCAGCATTAGCCACATTAAAACTTGAAGCAATCTTAGCAGAGCCTCTCCTATTTTCTTTTCTATGATTAGTTTCATAGGAAATTTCTTTCTTTCTTTCTTTATTTGGTGTTTAACGTCGTTTTCAACCATTCAAGGTTATATCGCGACGGGGAAAGGGGGGAGATGGGATAGGGGAAAGGGGGGAGATGGGATAGAGCCACTTGTTAATTGTTTCTTGTTCACAAAAGCACTAATCAAAAAATTGCTCCAGGGGCTTGCAACGTAGTACAATATATGACCTTACTGGGAGAATGCAAGTTTCCAGTACAAAGGACTTAACATTTAACAGTTATGTAATGTATATATTGTGTGTGATACGTGGAAATGTGATACTATTTATTTGCATGTATGATACAGGTACAAATGTG
Organism: Littorina saxatilis; assembly: GCF_037325665.1. Lineage (NCBI taxonomy): Eukaryota > Metazoa > Mollusca > Gastropoda > Littorinimorpha > Littorinidae > Littorina > Littorina saxatilis. The sequence goes on from NC_090252.1 coordinate 45,406,758, forward strand.
ATAATTGTAGGCTTATACTAGTGATTACTGTGTGTGATACATGAAATGTGATATGAATGCTGTTTTTATATGTTATACTCTTACTTTCTCCCAAGCGCAAGACAAATTCTTCCATGAAAATTGAAGCCAATAAAATTTGAGTTGAGTTGAGTTGAGTTGAGTTGAGTTGATTTCTTACATACTGCTTGACTAAAATCTTTACAAACATTGACTATATTCTATACAAGAAACACTTAACAAGGGTAAAAGGAGAAACAGAACCGTTAGTCGCCTCTTACGACATGCTGGGTAGCATCGGGTAAATTCTTTCTCGTCCCAACCTTCTTCTTCTTCTTCTTCGGCGTTCCAGGATTTACGTCCCAACCAATATGGGACTCCCCCTAACCCGCGGGGGGTTTCATAGGAAATGTAAGTTAACAAGACAGGATACATTTGAATAACCAAAGTCCCTTTATACTTTATTTCTTGAAGTACATTTGTGTTTGATTTCTAGAATTCTCCTTGTGTTTTGTTTCCAGAAGTCTTTTATTCCTATAAGTCCTTTTTTCCCCCTCCATAGAAGTCCTCTATTTCTAAAATCAAAAAACAAGAAAGGTAGGTTGTTGGAACATTTGTTATTTGTACGGTGTTCTAGATGGTCGAACGTGTAGCAAAGACCTGTACGTGTACGTGTAGATATTGCGTCACCCGTGACTCACTTTTTTCTCCAATGTTCCAAATGCATACGTTGTTTTGCTCCCACCAAGACTGCAGATCTTGGCAAATGCGTAACGTAAAAACTAGATTTGATGACGTTATACCCGTACACGTTCCCGTACACGCCCTGAAAAGTGCTGATCTAGATCTTGCTATTGACAAAACAATACATTCACAAATATATCGACCCAACGGTCTTTACATTGCACAGACAAACAATGAGTAACGTCTCATTTCATTCATCATCAGTTTGTCTGTGCACTTAAAAGACCGTTGGGTCGATATATCTGTGAATATATTGTTTTGTCAATAACAAACGTTCCAACAACCTACCTTTCTTGTTTTTTTATTCTGAATTTTGGAACGTTGGCAGTCAAATTTGTTTTTGTATTTTCTATTTCTAAAAGTTTTGTGCTTTTGTGCTTTTTTCTTTTTTTTAGAAATCTCTTTGTTTTTCTATTTTTTATATTTGACAGAAGTCCTTGTTTTCTCTGTCTCTTTGTGTTTTGTTTCTAGAAGTCCTTTATTACCAGATGTCCCCTTGTGCTTTATTTCTCGAATTTCATCTTTTGATTGGAAGTACTGCTGATCAAAGTATGAACATTTTCAGTAAGACACTGAATATCTACATGCAAGAATAGATTTTCAAGCCCTTTTAAAAATAAATTATGAATTGCAAAAGACAGACCCACCACGGTTTACTTTATCTTTGGTTGTAATTGAAACCAAATTATGATAACTCCCTCTTCTCAATAGTTACTTTAATTTCGTAAATCACATATTAGTTACAGACAACTTGGGTAGAAAACAGACTTAAATTCACAAGAATAACTGAAACTTTCAGAAAAAGAAAAAGAAGAAGAAAAAAAGGTTGTATAAGCGGAATTTTAGGTTAAGATTTTGAGGAGCTCTTCAGAGGACTAGATCATTAACACCGATCACACTTGATCTTTAATGTTTTAAAATAAGAAACAAAAGTTGCATTAGCTGAATTTTAGGTTCAGATTTTGAGGAGCTCTTCAGAGGACTTGATCATCAACATCGATTACCTAGTGCACACTAATTTCTTCATAAAAACACCAAACACCTGCTCAATAATTTCTCAATTAGCAGTACTCCAAACACCTAGAACAAAACTCTACAACACTTAAGACTCCAAGGAAAACGACGAGCGCAAGAAACGACACTCAGAATCAGCTAGGCTACACCACACCATATCAAAACGCTCAACCTTTGGACTGCGGCCCGTACTGCGGTTCAGGGGGGCGTAAGTGCGCCCCCTCCCTCATGCTCGAAGACGAGCGATCCGCACTGTAGGAGCGCTTTTTGCGACCAAACCTCTTCCAGAAAGATAGTTTCTTTTTCTCTGGAAAAATGAAAGATAGTTTGTTTCCAGAAAGATAGATTCTTTTTCTCTGGAAAAATGAAAGCTAGTGCGTTTTCTCTAGGCTCCCCCCCCCCCCCCCCCCCCCCAAAAAAAAAAAAAAAAGAATAATCCTTTTCTCTGAAAAAAATGTTGAAACCTCGGCCAAACCTCTTCCAGAAAGATAGTTTCTTTTTCTCCGGAAAAAGGAAAGATAGTGCGTATTCTCTACGCAAAAAACCCCCACCAACACCTTTTTTTTCCTGAAAAATTGAGCAAAAATAAAAATGTTTCTTTTTCTTCTGAAAAATAGACAGTTTCTTTTTCTCTGGTAAAATATGTTTAAAAAACTTCTTTTTACATGTATCTGGAAACATGAAAAACTGGTCCCTTTTCTCTTGGCAAATTAAAAACAGCTCCTTTTTTTCATTTCATTTTCATTTCATTTTCATTACTTTATTGTCCCATCGCTGGGAAATTCGGGTCGCTTCCTCCCAGTGGAAAGCTAGCAGCAACGGAGTCGCGCTACCCAGGTGTCTGCGTGTTTAGGTGTATTCAGCCACCTGCATTTATGGCAGAATGACCAAGGTCTTTTACGTGCCATTGTGATGACACGGGGGTGGGACATGGCTTCCGTCTCTGGGTCTGCACATAAAGTTGACCCGTGTCCGTCCCGGCCCGAATTCGAACCTGCGACCTAATTTCTCCACACAAATGGAAGACTTTTTCTTCTGGACAAACAAAACAAAGTTACTTTTCCTGACCCGACAACTGAATTTTAGATAGTTTCCTTTTCTCTGGAAAATTGACAAATAGTTTGCTTTCCTCTGGAAAAGCGAAAGAGAGTTTCTACTAGGAAAATAATCTATAACAAACAAGTTCCTTTTCTCCAGAAAATCAAAAAATATTTTCTTTTTCTTTTGAAAAAAGCAGATACTGTAGTTTCTTTTTTTCTTCTCCAGAAATGCTTTCTTCTTTTCTGTAAAATGAAAGAAACTTTCTTTTCTGTGGAATAATGAAAAGCTTCTATTTTGCTGATAAACTGTACATGTTTTTTTTTTTTTTCACTGTCACTGTTTTGTATCAATTTCCCTAATTCTTGGAAATTCACAGATTACAAACAGCTCTCTTTTCTCTGGAGGAAATGAAGAATTCTCTTCCAAACTCTAGCACAATATTTACTTTTCCAGCCTAAATGGAAACTTTCAACAACAAAAACTAAACAAAATTATGGAAAATAATTACAAATAGTTCTCTTTTCTCTGGAAGAAATCCAAAATTCCTAAAAATTTCGCTTGAAAATGCTCTTTCGACAGCTTTTCAAACTCTAACACAATCTTTTCATTTCCTGCAAAAATTGGAACTTAACCACACAAAAAATGAAGGAAATGAGTCATGATTGAAATGTGAATGAGGGACGTTATGACGTTGGGTGATCAATCAAAGTCAGAGAGTATGATGGTACAAATAATTTAACTTCTCTATAAAAAACATAAACATTTCGTTCTATAAAAAGGCAACAGAAAATCTTGCAAAGCCGCATGGTTCCCACATATTTATCTACTCTGAACGCACACATCTTGATAAGCAAGTGATATACAGTTATACTAAGACTGCCTGAAATCAAATCACTAATAGTCACGAGAATATTTTACAAACAAAGTCAATTTTAAGTACTGTACATCATTAAGGATTATATTACGTCAAACTGGTTGAATATTTAATCTTGCTTTAAAAGACATCCACTGCCCCTTCTCCTTTCCTGAATATTTCTTGAAACAGACGAACAAACAAACAAACAGACGAACAAACAGACAAACAAAGAAAAGGAGCATGTAATGCACAACATAAGTATAATTACCCCCCCTTTCCCTCTCTCCACACCCATCATCTGAAAATGACGTTAATGTATATAAGCTATGCATCAGAAAATACACCAATAATCTGTTTATGAAAAATATAACCACAAAAGCGAATAAATAACTTAAAAATAAGGGGAACCAAAAAATGCACCCCTCCCCCCCGCTCCCCCCCCCCACTCCCCCCCCTCCCCCCCCCCCCCACTCCCCCCCCCCCCCCAACTTTTATCTTTCATGCACAGATAAAGACACCTCTCCCCTGCCTGCCTGCCTGCCTGCCTGCCTGCCTGCCTGCCCCACCCCTCCCAACAAAAATACAGACTGACACGCAGACAGATGCACTCATCTAAACATACCTATAAATTGATATGTGCCGGTAAATAAATAAATAAATTAACCAAAAAATAAAACAAACAAAAAAATCAAAAACAAACCCAGAATAAAAGAAAACACAGACAAACACACATACAGACACACACAGACACATGTACACACTCACCCCCCCCCCCTACCAAACCCCCACACACACACTACAAGAAAGGCCAATAAGAAAGGGAGATAACTGACCTGTTTCAGGTGTCAATCCTCTCCCGCCCTGTCTTTCTGGTGAAGTCTGGGAAGACAGCGCCCTTCCTGGCGACTCATCTGTGGGGGAACTCTCAATTGTCTGCACACACACACACCAGTTAAGAATAAGGATGGGCGGGGATGTAGCTCAGTCGGTAGCGCGCTGGATTTGTATCCAGTCGGCCGCTGTCAGCGTGAGTTCGTCCCCACGTTCGGCGAGAGATTTATTTCTCAGAGTCAACTTTGTGTGCAGACTCTCCTCGGTGTCCGAACACCCCCGTGTGTACACGCAAGCACAAGACCAAGTGCGCACGAAAAAGATCCTGTAATCCATGTCAGAGTTCGGTGGGTTATAGAAACACGAAAATACCCAGCATGCTTCCTCCGAAAACGGCGTATGGCTGCCTAAATGGCGGGGTAAAAAACGGTCATACACGTAAAATTCCACTCGTGCAAAAAACACGAGTGTACGTGGGAGTTTCAGCCCACGAACGAAGAAGAAGAAGAAGAAGAATAAGGATAAGGCTAAGATTTCATATAGTCCTGTGAGGTTACCTGGAGAAAGCGAGCTGCCATACAGTATACCATCGCTACCCTTTTTTTTCTCCCCCTGCATACTTGTATTCATGTTTCCAAGCCCTGAGACATTCGCTGTGAACTTGGGATCTTTATCGTGTGCATGCGTGCACACGGGGCTGTTCGGACCCCGAGGAGAGTCTGCACAAAGTTGACTCTGGAAAATAAATCCCTCGCCGAACGTGGGGATCGAACCCAAGCCGATTAGCCACAACTAGTTTCGAAGCCAGCGCCGCTACCAACTGAGCTATTTCCCCTAGGTGCTTAGCAATTTTAAACAAGTCGTAAGGCAAAATTACTACATTTAGTCAAGCTGTGGAACTCACAGAATGAAACTGAACGTAGTCCGCCGCTAGTGCAAAAGGCAGTGAAAGTGACGAGCCTGTTTGGCGCAGTAGCGATTGCGCTGTGCTTCATAGCACGCTTTACTGTACCTCTCTTCGTTTAAACTTTCTGAGCGTGTTTTTAATCCAAACATATCATATCTATATGTTTTTGGAATCAGGAACCGACAAGGAATAAGATGAAATAGTTTTTGAATCGATTTCGGAAATTTAATTTTGATCATAATTTTTATATTTTTAATTTTCAGAGCTTGTTTTTAATCCGAATATAACATATCTATATGTTTTTGGAATCAGAAAATGACGAAGAATAAAATGAAATTGTTTTTGGATCGTTTAATAAAAAATAATTTTAATTACAAGTTTCCGATTTTTAATGACCAAACTCACTCATTAGTTTTTAAGCCACCCAGCTGAAATGCAATACCAAACCCCGGCCTTCGTCGAAGATTGCTTTGCCAAAATTTCAATCAATTTAACTGAAAAATGAGGGTGTGACAGTGCCGCCTCAACTTTTACAAAAAGCCGGATATGACGTCATCAAAGGTATTTATCAAAAAAATGAAAAAAACGTCCGGGGATATCATACCCAGGAACTCTCATGTCAAATTTCATAAAGATCGGCCCAGTAGTTTTGTCTGAATCGCTCTACACACACACACACAGACAGACACACACACATACACCACGACCCTCGTCTCGATTCCCCCCTCTATGTTAAAACATTTAGTCAAAACTTGACTAAATGTAAAAACAACAACAATTCGAAAAACAAAGGGGAGTAAGCGTTCTAAATGCATACGACATGTGTAATAGGGTAAGCGAGAGTTATTCGGAACCTGTCTCCTGGCACCTGAGAGAATAACGAGCATTGAAAGGAACAAGCGACTTTCGTACACTTACTCTATTGTACATGTCGTACGCACTTAACAGCGCTTGCTTCCCTCCCTTTATTAGATCGCTAAACAGCACTCATTTGTTTAAGATTCTTTCAACCAAAACAAGAAAGGTTAATGTTTAAATAGGAAGCACAGCATAGTTGGCAGCCAGAATAGAAGCATGTGCCCAATGTATCTTCTTCTTCTTCTGCGTTCGTGGGCTGAAACTCCCACGTACACTCGTGTTTTTTGCACGAGTGGAATTTTACGTGTAAGACCGTTTTTTACCCCGCCATTTAGGCAGCCATACGCCGTTTTCGGAGGAAGCATGCTGGGTATTTTCGTGTTTCTATAACCCACCGAACTCTGACATGGATTACAGGATCTTTTTCGTGCGCACTTGGTCTTGTGCTTGCGTGTACACACGGGGGGGGGGGGGGGGGGGGGGGGGGGGGGTTCGGACACCGAGGAGAGTCTGCACACAAAGTTGACTCTGAGAAATTGTTTGTTTGTTTATTTGTTGCTTAACGTCCAGCCGACTACGCAGAGCCATATCAGGACGAGGAAGGGGGGGATGAAGGGGGCCACTTGTCAAGCGATTCCTGTTTACAAATGCACTAACCCATTACTTGTGTCCCAGCAGGCTTTAGTAAAACTAAATTAATACCTACTGGAAGATTACCAGTTTCCAGTATGTTAAAATAGGCTTAACCTATCTACTGCTGGACTTACATCAGAACACTAACAGATTAAACTATACATGAATCGCGAGACAAGCGGCAAGAGAAGAGATTTTTGGAAAAAATACAGGTGAATGAGCAAGAAGGCAGAAAAAAGAAAAGAATTCATGAAGAAAAAGAGAGCATGACAGGAAAGAGGAACCAAAAATCTACCTAACAGCAAACTAGAAAGCTCCTGCGGTTCCAAAAACAGGAGGGGCTTTTAATTTCATAACCGCAGTGCCCCACTGCGGGACTCTGAGAAATAAATCTCTCGCCGAACGTGGGGACGAACTCACGCTGACAGCGGCCAACTGGATACAAATCCATGTCGTACGCACTTGAGAACGCTTACTTCCCTCCGTTTATTAGATCGCTAAACAGCACTCAGTTGTTCAAGATTCTTTCAACCAAAACAAGAAAGGTTAACTATAAAAAACAAACAAGAAGAGCAAACGCTCGATCGAGTCACTTTCGCAGTTCTGAATATTATATGAGGCATCAGATGGACAGGAAGAAATTGCTATTCACAACACAATGCATACCTGAAGAATTCAAGACATACCTGTGACCTTGAAAAAGGTCAAAGGTCACCAAAGCAGACGTCAAAGTGTAGAGGTCACTGGGAGTCACGTTCACATAAAATTTGAGCCCGGTCACTTTTATAGTTTCCGAGAAAAGCCCAACGTTAAGTTGTGTGTTGCCGAACAGAAAAGGCTAGTTATCTCCCTTGTTTTTCTGATAACGTTCGTAAAAGGCTACAGATGTAAATACTTTGATGTAAAGAATAATCCTACAAAGTTTCAATCACATCCGATGAACTTTGTCAAAGATATAAAATGTCTAATTTTTCCTTTGACGCTGACCTGTGACCTTGAAAAAGGTCAAAGGTCAACGAAACCATCGTTAAAGTGTAGAGGTCATTGGAGGTCACGACTAAACAAAATATGAGCCCGATCGCTTTGATAGTTTCCGAGAAAAGTCCAACGTTAAGGTGGTGTCTACGGACGGCCGGCCGGACGGCCGGCCGGCCGGCCGGCCGGACAGACTAACACTGACCGATTACATAGAGTCACTTTTTCTCAAGTGACTCAAAAAGTAATCATACAGACTCTCAGAATTACTTTGAAATCAAGGATAAATAGTCCTGGCATAGTCTTATCTTATGTCTGTGTTTTTGAGTACAGTATTTCGTCTGCTTCATTGCTAAATGCTTAAGCTATTTCAATTTTAGTTTGTTGATCACTTGCTCTCTCTCTCCCGTCACCCCCCCACTCTCTCTCTCTCTCTTATTTTTGTGTGCATACACACACACAGACACACACACACACACACACACACACACACACACACACACACACACACACACCTTATTTGCACTCAGCTCACTCATTCATAAATATTACCTTTTTTTTCTCCCATAATAAACAAATGCTAAACATATTTTTACAATAATAAAAAGAAATTTCAGACACAAATCCAACCACATCTAAAGAACATTTAAATACTACATGTATAAATGTTCAATCAGAACAAAACAACAGGAACAAAATGTAAAATGATGTATTAGGATAAAAACTTGTAAAAGTATTTGAAAGTTCTAAATTACAAGTACATATACTTGAATTGATTAAAGGAAGAATTTACAAAATCTTGGTCAGTAAGGTAAATGCAATAAAACAGAAGGCATTCAAGAACTTCAAAGAATGAGAACAAAATTCCCTAAAATAAAAAGCAAATAAAATTAAGAAATCAGGAGTACAGTGTTTTTTTAATTTTTTTTTAATTTTTTTTAAATTTTTTTTTACACATAACACCCATAAAACATGACAAATTAGATGCAAAAACTTAACTGTAGTATTAATTTCTCAACAAATAATTGAGGATGAACATCTGAAGAAAAAATAAAGCAATGATGTTCATGCAATGACAAAACAAATTTGCCGGTAAACAAAATCCCCTGCTCTCAAAATTGTATAACAATACAAACATAGAACCAGCTAGTATTTGTTTGTTTGTTTGTTTGTTTGCTTTACGCCCAGCCGACCACGAAGGGCCATATCAGGGCGGTGCTGCTTTGACATATAACGTGCGCCACACACAAGATAGAAGTCGCAGCACAGGCTTCGTGTCTCACCCAGTCACATTATTCTGACACCGGACCAACCAGTCCTAGCACTAACCCCATAATGCCAGACGCCAGGCGGAGCAGCCACTAGATTGCCAATTTTAAAGTCTTAGGTATGACCCGGCCGGGGTTCGAACCCACGACCTCCCGATCACGGGGCGGATGCCTTACCACTGATTAATAAACTAACTAATAAATAACCATAAACTTACAAGGTTTGACAAACAGGCACTGAAAAAATTCTCCACAGCACTTGTCAGGCATGCACACAGGGCAGACATATAAAAAAAATGATATCTATATCTCAGTTGCGTTTGAGTGAGTCAACGGCAACTTGAACTCAGTTGAATGCATTAATTTCAACGGCATTAAAAGCGTCCCACATACGCTGCTAACCACAAACGAACAAATAAAAACTAAAAGTGATAAAGAAATGAACACATGTATGCTAAAAGAAATAATGAAGGACATTAATACATTTCTTTTAAATAAAATGAAAAAAAAATGAAAAAAAGGTGCAGGCCTGAATTGGGGTGAAGGGACATAAGGCAGAAGGGGAGGACATTGAATGATTGTTTAGAGTTATATACCTTTATCTCAGGTACCGCTTGTTCCTTGCAGCAACAACAAAATTTGACAAAGTATTTAAAGTACTGAAGAGCGATCGACACACTAACAGTAACAATAAAAGCAAAAAAGCAAAAATTTGTTCTTTCTACTTTGAAAGTAGGTCATGCTTGAACTAATGTTGACATTCAAGGTCTCCGTTGAATTAAAACATGCTTGTTCAGCGTCTGTTCAAATGTCAACATGCTAGCCCCTATTCAGAAACTGACTTCCTTCTTCAGTGTATGTTAGTGATTTATTCACGCATGCAGTTTTGAATTGGTTTCGTGCTTTCGCGAGGATGAAATTATTCATGGTTTAATGTTACTTTCTGGTATGAATGACATGCAGTTTTTATGCAAGTATTCCCATGTCACTCCAAGCCGCTCATTTTTATGAATGACTTCATGTGAAAAACTGTGAGTTTCTAAAGTTACGATCATCTGAGGCGTAGAAAGGAATTTTGTTGTTGAATAAGAAGGTAAAATATCAACTAGGCCAAATGCTTTCACTTTTAAAATTAAGGTTATAGTGTGCTGCTTACCATGTGCAGGGTGTGTGTGATTGTGTGTGAGTGTGTGTGTGTGTGTGTGTGTGTGTGTGTGTGTGTGTGTGTGCGTGAATGTGTGTGTGTGTGTGTGTGTGTTTTATGGTGTGACTCACTAATAAAAAATGTTTATGACAAGGTATATCTGGAGTGTATCTACCACTATTTTTCATCTGAAGCACAGAGAGAGAGAGAGAGAGAGAGAGAGAGAGAGAGAGAGAGAGAGAGAGAGAGAGAGAGAGAGAGAGAGAGAGAGAGAAAGAGAGAGAGAGCGAGAGAGAGCGAGAGAGAGAGACAGAGAGAGAGAGGAGAGAGAGAGTGAGACAGAGAGAGAGAGTGAGAAAGAGTGAGAAAGAGAGAGAGAGAGACAGAGAGAGAGAGTGAGAAAGAGAGAAAGAAGCCAGCACACACACACACACACACACACACACACACACACACACACACAGAGAAGCATGCAGGAAAAGCATGAAAATCAGAAATTCTAAACAATTATATAGCTTCTACTGTACTTCAACTAAACTCGGAGCGGCTTCAAAGTTCCAGGATAAATGCACAAAATTACGCCAAACCTGTTAACTTTATTTTTCAGTTTATTCCTAAAAACCATATGAGAAGAAAATTTTCAAATAAAATGCTTTACGAAAGAATAAAAGTGAATAAGTTCTGCGACATAAAATTATGAATAAGTACTATTATTTCTATAAGCTTCTTGTGGGGAAAAAATCAGAACCCCTATAAAACATATGGAAAAATAAAAATCAAAGTTTCTTCTACAATGTTTGAGTAAAAACATACATCTCAATTTGTGAGCACACACACTCATCTTTGAGTGTTTGTATCATTAGCTCTGAATTGTGTATTTCTGTGATCAAGAAAAGAGAAAGAGAGACAGAGAGAAATACAGAGACAGACACACAAACAGAGATTAAAAAACAATCAGAAAGAGAAAATGGATATTAACAAGGATTTCAAAATAATTACATGTAGCACCAACACAAATTGCTATTTTTATAAATATATACACTTGCAAAAACGATGGGCATATATATGCAGACATGGGAACCTCTGTTTTGCACTTGGAGTATTCTCAAACAAACTTAGCGTATTTTCAGAAAAATGAGCATACTCCATGCAGCATTTGAACATAAATGATTCAAACATGCGTCACAAGCGTCCGTCGCACCGTTAATTAAGTTTACCAATACATTTAAAACTGTTGCTTCTTTCAATGTTTACTGACAAAAACTGTGCCAATGTTTCAAAATACTGGATCAACTTCCGCATGCGCTTGTGAAAAGAAGTAGTCTAGGAATTTTTCTCGTCATATTTTTTTTCCACTGACCGTATTCTAGACAATCACGCGTACAAAATATGGCAAAATCGTATGGGTTCCCAGGTCTGTATATGCCTAATAAAAATTGTCGAATATGTCCACACTTGTTTGAATAATTAGTTATGACAAGCGCAATTAGCATCAATGTTAAAGTAACAAATTCATTTTTCACACAACCTCATCAAAAAAGGATAATAAAACCGTGAAAAGTAAAAAAATTATGGACTTATGCAAAACACCCAAGAATAAATTCAAACTTGCAACAAAAGCATTTATAAGTTTCTATAATAATATCACCCAGATATAGTAGCTTATTGCTTATGTGTGCACTAAAGTAATGCTTTAACCTGTGCCAACCACTTGTAAATTTTGTATATATGAGATTAACAATGACATTTGAAATATATTTTCTGTTAATAAAGAAGAGTTTAAAAAGCTGATTTGAATTTCTTTGCCCCCCAAACACCTTTTTTATTTTTTTTAACTTTTTTTATTTTTGTGTGTGCATCAATCTCTTTAAACCACAACTGAACAGAAGGAATCTCCCTGTCCTCCATCTTAAAATAGTACTAATTTTATTATGCAAGGTGTAACTTGTCAAGGTTTATGGAGGTAAGCTCTGATAAAATGTAAACAAAAACCCTGAACATATCACAGCATGAACTCAAAGAACAGTCAAAATTCGACTAAAACCTGAAGCACAAAAGAAGAATCCTAATTCATAGTTTAAAAGAGTTTCCCATGGTTCCCTTTAGGGCAAAGTCATGCTTATCAGTGAAACTCACTTAGGCTAACCTCTTTTAATACAAAATCTGCTTAAGGCAAACTACCCAAGCTAAACACATCCTACAGGAGTGTGTATTATCAAAGGGAACATTTTATTTTAATAGACTCTCCTCTGCTTTAATGTTTAATTAAGGACAACACCCAGTCCACCACCGACCCCCACACCCTCTGATCCCTACATCTGAACATTAGCTTACTATAATAATTTCTGCGTATGCATTTTAATTGATATCGTTGATTCAGTCTATCAATGTGTGTGTTTTGGTGTGCTAAGCATTGCTGGATTGAGTGAAAATAAACCGCAATACCAGGAAAAATTCCCAACCTTGGGCAATACATATTTTGTATTTTATTCCGTATTCATGTATTTACTTCTTGAAGACCCCCCCCCCATTCATGTATTTACTTCTTGAAGACTCCCACCCCCCCCCCCCCCCACTCTGTTACTACTCAACAGATTGATAATAGAGCCATATGGTTACTACATGTACAACATTTCACAGCACAAAACACTAGTAAAAAATATCAAAAAACAACTAAATATCACACGGCTAAAAGGCAATTCCATGCTGCAAATCTTGGAGCTTTATGCATTTCTTGTGGTTAATATCATGCTTTTGAGAACTGCATGCCAGCCCCTAACACAATCACAGACTTATCACCCTCAAAGGCATGCAAAAGAAAATTCTGACAACATTTCAGAATTTCCACAGGCAATTGAAGGAATGCACCATGTACAACATTAGAAATAAAAATTTAAAAAATGAAGAAAAAAATGAAGAAAAAAAACACACACACAAAAAACATTCAACATAGAACAGCTTTGATAGGAATAAATGTTCAGTCACAATCTCTAAAGGAAAAAGTATTATAAATTTATCACAAAATCACAGGCAGTTCAGTGAAAAGTTTGATGTTGATTTTCAATCATAAACAACATACCACACAAAATATTCAAAATCATCACAAGTCACCAGTGACAGTAGAGATGGTAACATGTAACATTTCACACAATCCTAACTTCAATAAAATAGCATACTCATTTAAATGAATTCAAATCACAATGAGATTTTTGTCAGAAACACACATGTAATCGTTGGGATAAATTACTTAAGAATAATGATTTCATCAACAAAACGTTCTTCCTAATATACTTTCAAAAACTCTTTGAAAGATAGTTCATAATCTCAAAACAAAAGATTAAGTTAAGGAGGAATTTAACCATGTTGACTTTTTCTCAGATCATTTTAAATAAACAACTATGGGAATCACAAAATAACGTTAAAAAAATCCAACATAAATGACAATTCTTCCCCACAAAAATGTCTCTAGCATGCAAGACAGCATTCACCAACACATACTTTCACTCCTACCAGATCTGTGTGTTCTTATATAAACAGTGTACTATATAAGTTTAAAGTACACCATTTTTACCTCTGAAAAATATCACAGATTGTAACCTGTTTTGTAATTACCCCCAAAATGAAAACGTTAAATAACCGTTTAACTCCATACGATAGAAGTTTCTTTCATTCAAAATAAAAACCTGTATACTTGCTGTATACAAAATTGAAACATAACACGCACACAAAATTCTTAACTCTAAAGGAGAGTCAACTGCAAAAATCTTACATTAGTTTCATTCATATGTGTTGAAATCAAATTACAGGTAACATATAAGGCAAAAGCATTAGTAAATCTTTTAATCCCTGGGAACTACCATAATCACAACTTATATAGCTGAGGAATACATGTATTATTACAGGGATCCCCAAAACTGTGCCTCCCTGCGTCAAGACAAACCGGTTCGAGAAATTCATGGAGGGGGACCTCTATTGAGGCGACACACTAAACCTGAATTAAGCAGGTCCCGGGATGCACTACTTATCCATTACCATGCGTACCATCGGTTCTGTTTTCAGAAAATATTTTGCCCGATCTGTACCAACACAAACTTATGGAGGTAATCTAACCGGCGTTATGATCATATTTTTTTTATGCAGGGCTCAGAGAACTTCAAATTATTATTATTATTATTATGATCATTTTTATGCGCCTAATCTAGATATAGCCCTAGGCGCTTACATATTAATTTCTGCCGTTTGAAATGGAATTTTTTACAGACAGACAGACAGACAAACAGACATTTTTTACACACAATATATACCGCATTCACATCGGCAAGTAAAGCTCAGTAGCCTATTACATTGACATAAGTGCATGGGTGCAACCTGGAAAATTCCAAAAACCGGCAAAAGTTGGGGTCCAGCTTTTTTAGTATTTAAAATGCCAAAAAAAAACCCTCTCCTGGAACAAAAACATCGGCAGCCAATGAAACCCAAAACCGGCTGCCGGCGTGCAGCCGGCAGAGTTGCACCCATGTAAGTGCTACAAAATTCATGTGCAAGGCAATTTGCACCTTTCAAAAATCTTAACCTTCTGGTTTTTGGACCCTGTAAAGGTCCACTGAGGGGGTGCTGGGACCCCTATACATTACAGCTGGGGGTCCCGGGACCCTACATGTGGAGTGTGGTGGGAAGCCCTGTGTTATCAAAAGTATGTGTTTAAATTTGTGGTGACTATATGTAACTATTTATACAATGCTAGCCAAAGTATTCTTGCTCCTACCTTATTCCGACGGCATAAACAATTGCTGTCATAAGCACCTCTACCACTTCATTGCAATTGCCACCACCAATTGCGTAATTATCATGACCAATTGCGTAATTCCAAGTTCAAAATAACAATGATAAAATTGAAAATGAATTCCTGAGTGAAAATATTCTCTTTTTGCTGAATAAAAAGTGCGTCCTTGATTATTTTTTCATGATTCCAAAAAAAGGTCAATGACTTTATAACAGTCAAAAATGCTGTTGAAAAAACAACAACCATATGTTTTGTGGAAAAAATGTATAATGTTGATATCCTAAAATATCACAATTGCCACTTTCACATCATTTTCTGCGAAATTGAAATTTCATTACCAAGGCATGAAATCCCTAGTCTCCCGTGACTACATTTTCAAAGGTGAAACATAATTTCAAAGTCAATTAAATGACCTGCACTTCAACAATCGGAATGCAATTCATAACATAGTCTCTCTGTGTGTGCAAAAATAACATAAATATTCAGAACTTTTATACTTTATACGGATTCGACCCTGTAGCCAACAAGGAGATAACACTAAAGAATGTCTCCGATACAAAAGTAATCATTCTTGTACGTGATAACTAAGCTATACCTCTGCTCACCTTTTGTGCTAAATAATGGCGCTTTTAACTAGGGGTATACTGATAAAGTCGCAAAAAAGTACTGCTGTAAATATACAAAGCAACTTCCCTATTCAAATTCCCATATTTTTTTTATTAATTTTTGTTCTGATCTTTTTAATTTTCACCCTCCCTCTCCCTCTGTCCCTTTAGAGACAAACATTTGAAACAAATATCACAGAACATCCTTTTGCTGTTTACGGTAGGTTTTTTAAGTAGGTTTTTCATCTAGCAGGACACATAAGAGTTACAATTATGTAAAACAAAATTGACACTATTATTTGCACCTTGCCTCAACCAAATTTCAAACATAAGCAAAAATATCAGAAATGCATCGCCTAACTGGCTACCACAGAAAACCACCAGGGAAGAAATTGACATCACCAAAAACACAACATCACAACTTCAGGAAAAAAAGTCATTTAACATTCAGTCCCCCAAAAAGTGTGCGAGAAAAAAAACACAGATCACACAATCCAACATGGAGACTCGATCAACACAGAAACGCAAATTTATCACACACAGGATCGTCACACACAGGATTCGTGAGGAGGCTTCAACCTTTGACCTGACGATGACCTTACCCTTTTGACCCCTGTAATAATCAGCGTGCTAGTTTTGGTGGGCGTGCGGGGTCGGCGTGATCGGTCCATCAGCTCTCGGATGGCAGTGTCGGCCACGGATTCGACCCCGTTTATCACAACAAGTTCTGCAAGACACGAGAGGACGACAAACACAGAGGGTGATAGGCCACATTGCAACATGCTTCCGTCATCCAACATGCAAGGGGGGGTAAATACATTTCAAAGTGTGGCTTCGATTTAAACTCCCCTGCCTGTATCGCGAAACGCGTATATCGCGATCTGATTCTTTGGACCCCAAAGACAGCGATATAGTGGAAGTCTACCATATTAGGACTGGCATTTTGAATTTTCTGGGTCGAAGATCAGTGAATGTTGCATTAAACGTTCCATTAACATACCTTTCTTGGTTTTTCTTTTAATTCCGAACTTTGCAACGTTGGCACCGTCTATATGTTTTTTTGGATTTTTGAATTATCTGCAAAAATCTGAGTTGCGAACTCGGTTTATATGGGCTTATTTTTCTGAGCCCCTCTCATGTAACATGAGGGACTCTAGAAGGGGCTTTTTCACTCACTTGTTTAACCTTTTAACTACCATACCGCCCGATACCGCCCGTCTTCCGCCATTGCCGCTATTCCCATACCGCCCGATACCGCCCCTCGCCGGTGTAGCGTCTGTTTCGGTTGTTTGCGGTTGTTGTGCGCGAGCAGTAGTAATAAGACGGTTGCAAATGCATTGTGGGATTGTCTCACTTCCGCCTTGTTTTTTTCCCATGTGCTTTCGATCTCTGTGAGAGTTACAATCGATCTTTTTTCACCAAATCTTTTGGGCGCTTGGTGCCGACATGGATTCAGATGACAGTGATCCTGATTTCATGACTATGCTTTATTATCTCCACGAAAATAGACATCAATTAGAAGATTCTGGCTACGACATCAGCATTTCTGTGAACACTGCTGATCTGACCTACTTTGATCGTTCAATGAATATCAACAAGTGACAGCGAAACGGATGATATACCGGAGCAACAAGTAAACGTAATTTTTCAACTTTATTGACAGGTAAACAGGTAGATAAATCATGATAACACTGCGACATACATACCACCAAGAAGAAGAACACATACTCTTTGAAGTTTGATCCCTATCCAATAACATACCAATTTTTTTTATCAATCTGACAAAGAGAAACTGAGTAATAATAATTTAAACACGCATACCCGTTTTTGACCGTCTCTGCTCAAAATAACTTGGGAGCTGAGGGATTCTACAGAACAATAAACTTGGTAGTTAAAAGGTTAAAGAAAATAAGAGAAAAATTCTATGCATTTTCTCTTATATATCCTCATAACCGTTTTCCAAGCCCAACTGCACTACCCCCCCCCCCCCCCCCCACCTTCAATTGGAACTCAAATCATTGGGTTGGGGAATTAAGAAATAAGAAATATGAGGATATAAGAGTGGGGTGGGGTGGTATGGGGGTGCATTGGCTAGATGGCAAAACACAGGAAAGTGCAGGAAAACGTTTGAATTGCAAAATAAATACTCTCTTTTGTACCTGCCAAAATAAGTATTGTGTCTGGAAGTTGCATTGGGGAAAAGTCTTTATGACTCTACTCTTTGTTTTTGATGTCACAGAAGGGAACGACCGGGATACACACACTTCACAGAGGGAAAAGGGTCTGAAATTTAGGGTTTGGGGAGAATAATGTATCAACTTCAAACCAACAAATCAAAGCCACACTTTTTTTTAGTATGAACTAAACATCAAGCATATGATATGTGTACATGTACACACAATGCAATGTAAAATCAATACCTCAAACACAACATTCAAATAAAAACCCACGCTCAAGAAATACAGCGCAAAACCGGCCCTACGGGGTCTACGGCACACAACATAACGGCAAGGGGGTGGAATAAAACCAATCGAAAAAGAAGAAACGAATATAAAAAGACAAATAGAAAAGATTGAGGAAAGAGGGGGGGGGGGATCGTAGATAAGACCACAGAGAACTGATCGCCCCCTCCCCCCCTTTAAATTATAAAATTAAAAACAATAATGAAAAAAAATGAAAAAAAAGACACGAAGAAAAAAGAAGAGGGAAGGGGAAGAAAATCCCAGGTTCATGTAAATCTCGGAGCTTCCAAGACTATAAACCATCTTTGCTGCCGAAAAGGAAAAGTATATATATGTACACATACAATGTATGTACAGAGAGTAAGAAAAACACTACTAGTTCTACGTCACCAAAACAACATTGCAAGCTGTTAAGTTCAAATTGGTAAGCCAAACCTCGTTAATGGCGCTTACAATATTACGAAAACCGTCAATCAACCAGCGAAACGAGCCAATGAGTGAGTCTCGTGCAACGTGCAGGATATACTCACTGGTATTTGACGTCCTAGGTATTGGCCTGTCAAGGTCATAAGGTTTCTCTTAGGTCAAGGTCAGAAAGATGGTAGGTCAAGGTCAAAGTATGGAGGTGGGGTGAGGGTGGTGGTTTGTTTGTTTGTTTGTTTGCTTAACGCCCAGCCGACCACGAAGGGCCATATCAGGGCGCTGAGGGTGGTGGTGGTCGTGGAATATAAACATTAACAAGAAGGGCAAAGCCCATACGACTCACATGCTTGACCTTGACCTTTACATGACATCATACACTAAAAACTGCTTTACACATTTTTCCTACCAAAATACATGTGACCTTGACCCAAGGTCAAGGTCATCCAAGGTCATGCAACACAAAGCTGTTAATTCAAGACATAGGAAGTACAATGGTGCTTATTGGCTCTTTCTACCATGAGATATGGTCACTTTTAGTGGTTCACTACCTTATTTTGGTCACATTTCATAAGGGTCAAAGTGACCTTGACCTTGATCATATGTGACCAAATGTGTCTCATGATGAAAGCATAACATGTGCCCCACATAATTTTTAAGTTTGAAACAGTTATCTTCCATAGTTCAGGGTCAAGGTCACTTCAAAATATGTATACAATCCAACTTTGAAGAGCTCCTGTGACCTTGACCTTGAAGCAAGGTAAACCAAACTGGTATCAAAAGATGGGGCTTACTTTGCCCTATATATCATATATAGGTGAGGTATTGAATCTCAAAAACTTCAGAGAAAATGGGAAAAATGTGAAAAATAGCTGTTTTTTAGACAACATTTATGGCCCCTGCGACCTTGACCTTGAAGCAAGGTCAAGATGCTATGTATGTTTTTTGGGGCCTTGTCATCATACACCATCTTGCCAAATTTGGTACTGATAGACTGAATAGTGTCCAAGAAATATCCAACGTTAAAGTTTTCCGGACGGACGGACGGACGGACATCCGGACGTCCGGACGGACGGACGGACGGACGGACGGACGGACGACTCGGGTGAGTACATAGACTCACTTTTGCTTCGCATGTGAGTCAAAAAGCAATAAAAACTGTTTATCTGATAACAGGCTGCCAATGGTTAGTTCGATAACTTGCCTGACGAAAATTGAAAAATAACCTAATCGCAGAAGACAGATGTGTACAAACGTAAACAGAAGAAATATCCCTATATTTACAAACGGCTAACTTGAAGCAGAATGAACAGAGAGTGAGTGGAGGAGAAACGGAGAGGAACAGAGAGAAAAAAACTCAATGGTGTGACAACTACACAAGACGGGGCAAAAGTCCTCACAGATCACTGTCAAAGACTGAACCAATTGAAAAGTAGGGGGAAACATTGGAGGGGAGACACAAAAGAAGGGGGTGGGGGGAGTGGGTGGCAGAGACATGGGCATTTAATAGTGATACTAAGAGATCACACACAAAGTTTGGGGTGGGCTGCGGCAGCTTTTTCTGTGCTTCCCGTCTATATAGGAGCCAGTTAGATTCATAACAAGCAAACTGGACTCATCCCCTTACGTTTAATTTTCCGACAAACACAAATTATACAATGAATACAATCTAGAAATTTGTATCCAAGGTTTTGCCAACAATCTAGCCATTCTATAAACAGTACAGTTGTTCGAACAAAATTAGGTTCAGTTTATTTCCAGGATTCGTCTATTCAGGAATATGCCCCCTTCCCCTCAATAAAACTGACATATTTACGTTCAGTTCATTTCCAGGATTCGTCTATTCAGGACTATGCCCCCTTCCCCTCAATAAAACTGACATATTAATCAATACCTGCACTGAATCCTTTGAGCAATGCTCACTGCAGCTATTCTCAAACTCGAGACAGCTTCTGTGAGTTGGAATGTTCAAACAGCAACTGTTTGAGGCAGAAGGGGTCAAAGTGAGTGTATTTCCTGTAGTGTTTCGCCGATCTCGCTGAAAGTCACGTGATGCGAAGGGAAATAGGTAGAATTTGATGTTTTTCTATCTTTTTCCGCATTTCTTAGAAATTTGATTGGCTGAATGCCGCACACGCATTCAGGAATTCTATAAAATTCTCCTGTCGAACCGCCATTTTGGAAACGCTAAGGTAGTTCAAATCAGTTAACAGCAGTCACACGCTGAGCACGAGATTGAGCAGTACTGTACTTTCCTACAAGGAATCAACCCAGGTGTATTTTCTGTATACAGGAAAAACACACACAGGAAATGCACCTGCAGGGAATACACCCACTTTTAGTTGGGGCGGTAGATGCTGGTGTTGTCGCTCTGATGCACGGGGTCAGTGTTCTGTATTGTTTCAGTATTGTTGATTTTGTTTTGCATTCTACTCTCTTAGACAATATGTGATAACCGGCAAGGTGCTGACTTTCTTTTGTGCATTGTTGATGGTGAATGCATGTTAATTTATTTTTAATATACTTTCTTATGTGATAACCAATGTGCTATATTTTCTCAGGACAAAGAACAAATGTTTATTTTGAATGTTTTATGTATGTTATTATTACGGACACAAACGCTCAGCAATGTAATTTCTCTTTTAGAGATTAATAAAGTTATTGTATTGTATTGTATTGTAGTTGACATAGACCCCTTCAGCGTCATCGAGCAGAGGGAAGGGAGAAAGTGAAAGTGAAAGACTTACCGGCAGAGCTGTCCCCTGGGTTTGAAGACATATAGGAAGCGTCCAGGTCGACTGGTATGTGCTTCTCTATGTAGTTAGGAGTCGCTGGTCACAAAACAAGAACAAAATCTTGTTAACAAATCAAAAAGCTCTGAAAAACAAAGGGAAGTTAGCGCTCTAAATGCATATGACATGTGTAATGGAGTAAGTGAGAGTTATTCGGAACCTGTATCCTGGCACCTGATAGAATAACAAGCATTGAAATGAACAAGCGACTTTCATCCTCAAATCTAAAAGTATAAAATCTTGACAGATTGAATATACAGTAGAACCTCCTTTTTAAGATCGTTAGCAGTCTTTCTGCTTTTAGATTTTAGCCTGAATCCTTTAACACCTGTATAAAGCAGCTACAGCTTCTCAAGAGAGAAGAAAACACTCACTGTTATGTTCGGCGTCTGGACAGCCATACTGCGGTTTCTGGGTGAATTTTTTATCGTTAGCCATCTATCTGCTTTTGGGGTTTAGCCTGAATACTTTCCCACCTGTATAATGCAGCTACAGCTTCTCCAGAGAGAACAAAAACACTCACTGTTATAGCCGGCGTCTGGACGGCCGTACTGCGGTTTCTGGGTAGTGGTGGTGGTGGTGGTGACCCTGGTTCCTCCGGGCGTGACCATCTGCGACACCTCGATGCGTCGTCGTGGCGACAGCTGACTGATGCTCGGCACCATGGAGTTGAGAAGCTGATCCGCTTCCGCTGGCTCCATGAACAGACACTGCACATGGCAATTCACATGTGGTTTAAACAGTTTTATTCAGATAATAGTGGACAATTTTTTTTAAAATAACTCCACCGGGTTTGTAGGTGTTGTGGATGAGTGACCTGTTTTTGCAAAACCTTTGACAAACTTCTTCTTCGTTCATGGGCTGAAACTCCCACGTTCACCTATGTTTTTGCTCGAGTGGGTTTTTACTTGTATGACCGTTGTTATCCCGCCTATTCAGGCAGCCTTATGTCTCTTTCGAGGGAAGCATGCTGGGTATTTTGGCGTTTCTATAACCCACCAAACTCTGACATGGGGGGTTCCCACTTTAACTGAGCTGTTGTTTGTGAAATTGTTCAACTTCTGAGAGCCCAGCTGGTTATCTCTCCATACACAGGATTGCTCGAATGCAGTGGTAGTGAAGGAGATAATTGGAATCGCCTCAACGTCCCGAAAATACGGTACACATTTAGTAAATCGCCGAGGCTACCTTCAGATAGTCTCAGCTAACCCAAAGCCCAAGGCGGGTCAAGCTCATCTCCGCAAAGCACGCGACCGTAGTACTTACTGAACCTATCTGCTTACATTCTGAGCACATTTTTAGAGTAAACATGAGATATCCATATATTTTTGAATTTAGGAGAAGCTGAAGCTCGTCGCGATATAACCTTCGTGGTTGAAAACGACGTTAAACACCAAATAAAGAAAGAAAAGAAAGAAAGAAAGAAGCTGAAGAATACAATGCGATAATTTTTTTTGTAACGGAAAATTCGATTTTAATGACATCTTTAATGAGCAAACTAATTAACATATTTTTAAGCTTCCAATCTGAAATGCAATTGCATAGTCCGGACTTCGTTGAAGATTGCTTGACCAAAATGTCAATCTATTTGGTTGAAAAATGTGCGGCCTCAACTTTCACTAAAAGCCGGATATGACGTCATCAAAGATATTAATCAAACAAATTTTAAAATGTCTGAGGCTATCATACCCAGGAACTCTCATGTGAAGTTTCATGAAGATCGGTCCAGTAGTTTTCTCTGAATCGTTCTACACGCACACACACACACACACACACACATACACCACCACCTCGTCTCGATTCCCAGTCTATGTTAAAACATTTTGTCAAAACTTGACTAAATGTAAAACAAGAAATGCAAACCTCTGCAGTGAGAGTACCAGTGGAGTAGTCAAAGCTACCAGGCTGTGACTGCAGCCGGAGGATCTGGCGACTACTGGGTGTTTTCTTCAGGTCTTCGATGTAGATGGTGCTCTCTCCGATGTACTCCTCGCCTGTAGTCAATAAAGCACAACAAAAAATACAGAAAGAACTCATTTGCTTCTCTCCTTTTATGCTCTCTCAGATTTACTCCTCGCCTGGAACCAATCAAGCATAACATTAACATTACAGAAAGAATTCATTCGATTCTCTCCCTTCATGCTAATCCATCATCGATGACACACCACACCTGTAACCAATAAAGCATAAACTACACAAATAATTCATTTGATTCTCTCCCTTTATGCTCTCCTAAATTGAGTAATCTGTCATCAATGACACACCTCACATGTAATGAATAAAGCGTTACAAAAAAATGACAGAAAGAATGCATTTGATTCTCTCCCTTTATGCTCTCCTAAACTGAGTAATCTGTCACATTCTTTTCTTTCTTTCTTTCTTTCTTTTCTTTATTTGGTGTTTAACGTCGTTTTCAACCATTCAAGGTTATATCGCGACGGGGAAAGGGGGGAGATGGGATAGAGCCACTTGTTAATTGTTTCTTGTTCACAAAAGCACTAATCAAAAAAATGCTCCAGGGGCTTGCAACGTAGTACAATATATGACCTTACTGGGAGAATGCAAGTTTCCAGTACAAAGGACTTAACATTTCTTACATACTGCTTGACTAAAATCTTTACAAACATTGACTATATTCTATACAAGAAACACTTAACAAGGGTAAAAGGAGAAACAGAACCGTTAGTCGCCTCTTACGACATGCTGGGGAGCATCGGGTAAATTCTTTCTCGTCCCAACCAATATGGGACTCCCCCTAACCCGCAGGGGGTAATCTGTCACAAATGACACAAGTTTTAATGCATAAGTTGAATTTTATGTGAGACTTTGAGTTATAACTGTGCATATTATCAAGAATCAAAAAACAAGAAAGGTAGGTTATTGGAACGTTTAATAATTGACGAAACAAAACGTTACTCTTACAATAGGTCGACACAGTGGTCTTTTAATTGGACTGACAAACGAACACTTATGAAACTTCTTCTTCTTCTTCTGCGTTCGTGGGCTGAAACTCCCAC
>NC_090252.1:45436104-45438856 GCF_037325665.1 Littorina saxatilis
GGCTAGCTTGCGCCGGGCCTTCGTCTCTGCCTGTGCAATGTGTGGTTTCCAGGTCTGCCGTCTATCAAAGGTGACACCAAGGTACGTTGCTTCTTCATCCTCTCTCAGAGGAGTTCCACCAAGCCTAATGGTTCCGGCTTTCTGCTTTGGCGACAGTGTGAATAGGGTGGTGGAGGATTTCTCCTTGTTGATGGAGACGCACCAATCTTCTGCCCATGCGTTCAGCCTATCTGCCGCTTGCTGCATTCTGTAGGTGGCAGTACTTGCGTGCTCCTCCTTGCACCAGATCACAAGGTCGTCTGCGTAGAGAGCAGCTTTGATCCCCTTGGGCATCTCAGACACCAGATCGTCGATGAAGAGATGGAAGAGTGTTGGGGAGAGGACTCCGCCCTGAGGGACGCCATGACGAAGGAGGAACTTCTTGCTTTTGGTCTGGTCGACGTTAACTCTTGCCCTGCGGTTATAGAGGTAAGAGCGAATCCACTGGTACATGTTGCTGGACACGCCTTTCCTCAGCAGTTTTACAAGGAGTCCATCTTTCCAGACCTTGTCAAAGGCCTTCTGAAGATCTATCCAGGTGACGAAGACCAGCTTCTGTTCCTGAAAGGCATCTTCAACTTCTTGCGCCAGGTAAGTGACCTGATCTTCAGTGCTGCGGAACTGTCGGAATCCAGCTTGTTCAGGGGCGAGGAGGTTCCTGGATTCCAGGTACCACCTGAGGCGCTCGTTCACAATTCTCTCCAGGGTCTTCACAACACAGCTGGTGAGGCTGATTGGGCGATAGCTGGTGGCCTTCTTTGGATCCTTCCCTTTTTTTAAGATGGGGATCATGATCGCTTCTCGCCAGAGTTGTGGTAGCGATCCTTCTTGCCAGCTGCTGTTGAAGACCTCGAGTAGCTTCTTCTCTGCTGCACTACCAAGGTGGGTTAGCATCTCGTTGGTGATGCCGTCTGGGCCAGGGGACTTCTTCGCCTTTGACTTTTTCAGAGCTGAGTGCAGCTCGTGGAGTGTGAGTGGTTGACTCATGGCGTCCACTGTCGACTGTCTGGCAGGTCTCTCTCTTTTCTCTCTTCTTGCTTCTCTCTGTTTCTCGGGGCTAACATGGAGGTTGCTCTCAGCTGCATAGCTTTCAGCAAATTGGTTGGCAGCATGCTTTCCAGTTAGCACCTTCCCGTTCTCTTCTAATGTGATCTTTCCTCTGCTGGTGTTCTCATCATTCAACTGCTTGGTGAGCCTCCAGAGCTTTCTGCCATCCTTCTCAAGGTTCAGAGAGCTTGTCTTCTCTTGCCAGCTTCTCCGTCTTGCCTGTAGCTTCTTTTTGAGAAATTTGGCTTTGGCTTCCTGGAGGCGGATGTTGTTGTTTTGTGACGGGTTGACTTCTGCTTCCCTTCTGGCGTCTGCCAGATCATCATCCAGTTCCTGCAATTCATTGCTCCAGTAGGGCTTATAGTCTCTCCTGGCACCCCTGGGAATGGACTCACGCGCTGCTCTGAGGATGCTCATGTTGAAGTCCTTCGCCACCATGTTGATGTCTCGACCCTCGACTCTGATGTCTTTGGTGAGTTCGCTGGTGCGGTGTCTAAAGAGGAACCAGTTCGCTCTTTTGTAGTTCCACCGTGGGAAGGAAGCTTCAGTGCAGGACTCCATGCCCAGGGTCAAAAAGACTGGCCGATGGTCACTTCCACCTAGCTGTTCTCCGACCTCTCTGCTGGTTAGCTGGTGCATGTCTTCCGTGCAGAAGGCTAGGTCAGGAGTTGATGTAGTGTGCCATCTTCTGGAATAGAATGTAGGGCAGTCAAAGGGACTGTTCAAAAGGATGAGACCTTTGTCGTCCTGCCAGTTCTCCACCTCTTCTCCTCTCCGATCCAGGTGGTCATATCCCCAACTCTGTGAATGACTGTTGAAGTCACCCACCACGATGAAGTTGGAGGCCTTTGCGGGGATCGTGTCAAGGGCGAGGTGTCTATCATTGGGGCAGTAGAAGTTGAAAAGATGGAATTCTGATGTCTTCGTCTGGATTCGAATCACCTGATATTCGGAGTCCTCCATGTGCGTTTCTATCAAACAGGCATTGATGTTGTTCCTGATGAGGGTCAGGATTCCTCCTTTGCTTCGGTCTGTTCTGTCGGACCTAAGGCATTGGTAGCCTCTCACTTTGAAGGACTTTTGGGGTGTCAGGTGCGTCTCCTGAATACAGCAGATGTTGATGTTCTTCTCATGCAGGATATGCTCCAACTCTGTCTTCTTGTTCAGGATACTTTCTGCGTTCCAGTGCATGACCTGAAAAGGTCGCTGCTGACTGGGTTTCTTCCTGGTTGTGGTGGTGCCAGTCACTTTCCTCCCGCGTCCCCTGGCGTGACAAGACGGACGGGAGGGACCTCCAGTAGTTGGGGCTGGGTCCCTTTGAGGCATGGGACCCGACGCTGCTCCACCCTGGGGGGTCCTCAATGGGCGAGCGCCATTTCCATCTGTGCTGGTTGATTGTGTCATCATTTGCGTAAGTGCGTGTACCCGTGGTTTGTTAGAATGCGCCGTGCGGCCCGGGTCCTCCGTCTTCAGCATTCGGGGTTTTCTGTCGGGGTTACCTCACCCTTAGCTCATGGCCCGTACGTCCTACCCTGAGAGCACAGGGGGGAGGTTTTCAGGGATCCCACCCGGAGCCAGTTTGGTCCGCGGCCGCAAGCGGCTGATCTCCATATCTGAAGACCGTTCCCCTATCCGCCACCCGGGGACGCGCTGGGTTGGGGTGGTC
>NC_090252.1:45439056-45556556 GCF_037325665.1 Littorina saxatilis
CCCCCCCCCGCCCCTTATAAGACCTAAAAAAAATCTGAGAAAATCCGGTCTTAAAAAGGAGGGAGTCTTACAATGGGGAGAAATTTACAGAGGTTAATATGGACAGAAAGTCTGAGAAAACAAGGTCTTAAAATGGAGGGAGTCTTAAAAGGGGGGTTCCACTGTACATAGTACAGCCGGTTCATCATAAGTACATGTTTTATACATAATAATAATAATGATAATAATTAATAACTTTTCTATAGAGCGAGTCCCATCAATTGGCTCCAGACGCTTTACAAATTCATTCTAAAATAAACTAGCACAAATCAAACAAGCATACAATTAAGCATACATATAACTGAGGTAAAACAACAAGAACCAAAGCACTAAGCAAGCACTGGCACGGTTGGCCTAGTGGTAATTGGCGTCCGCCCCGTGATCGGGAGGTCGTGGGTTCGAACCCCGGCCGGGTCATACCTAAGACTTTAACATTGGCAATCTAGTGGCTGCTCCGCCTGGCGTCTGGCATTATGGGGTTAGTGCTAGGACTGGTTGGTCCGGTGTCAGAATAATGTGACTGGGTGAGACATGAAGCCTGTGCTGCGACTTCTGTCTTGTGTGTGGCGCACGTTATATGTCAAAGCAGCACCGCCCTGTTATGGCCCTTCGTGGTCGGCTGGGCGTTAAGCAAACAAACAAACAAACAAAAGCACTAAGCAAACTGGGCGTACATTGTTAAACGTACACACATACCGTAAAATCCCTAGCAAACGCCCACCCCCCCGCAGCACAGATTTCGGGTACAAGTAAGGGGTGGGCGTTTGCTAGGTATACTACACCCCTTTGCAAGATAAAGTGTCATCACATTTTCACAAGAAATAAAAAGTGATCCAACATGTGATTTATGCAATTTTAATGAAAAATAAACACACCGTTTGTTTACACAAATAAAGATCAACGTTCTGTGATAGAAAAAATAAGAAGAAAAAAAGGCGTCGAATCATCGAACAGTGTGCACAAATCGTAGATAAAGGAGGCCGAATGTCCTAAAAACACATTTTTTTTTAAACAAAAAAGGGGTGGGCGTTTCCTAGGTAGTGACCCCTCTGCACAACTTTTGGCCAAAAGTGGGGGGTGGGCGTTTGCTAGATACTGGGCGTTTGCTAGGGATTTTACGGTACATGTATTGCTTTGACTTTGAGAGAGGGACTTAAAAAGAGGTTTCGAACTTTGAAAGTTTGCACAAGAAGATGCATATGACATGAGAGGTATGGAATTTCAAGAAATGCAGACATTGTAGATTTAGCAGAGATTCCTTCACAGGAACATGAGTGTGTGAAATAAAACTGAAAACGTTGAGTGAGACAGAAAAATGGAAACAGGGGGTAAGGCTTTATTACACGGGGTCGTTAAAGATGGTTCAGACCTGCCAATTCCTGTGATTAGCCTCAGGCGTAACAATTTATATTTTGGGGGGAATTGTTCGCGTAGCAAATGATGTTTCAGTGTTCAGTATTGTCTAAAATGTATTCACACATAGATCTGCATTTTTGATACATGTATCTCACGCAAGAATATACTTTTTTTTGTGTGAAGGTTATTTAGAAAGCAGGAACATAATAATGCCGGGCTTTAGAGAGTGTCTACAGTGCAGCTTTTCAGTGTAGATGATACGGAGTGAGAATCAGAAATCAATACCAGGGCTTTAATACAGTCACAAGAAAGAGGGTTTGGTTGCATGCTAAAATACATTATTTGTTTGAGCATAGCAATTTGTAAGTTTGGTGTTACAGAGTAGCAATTTGTACAGGGATGGCCAAATCTCAAAATAGTAACTTCAAGAAAGTAACTGGCCCGGCAGAAATTTCGCTGGCCCGGTACATACCACAGTTGATCTGCAGTGTTTATATGGCTTTAAAACCCGATATTACAACCAAAAGGGTCGCATTTGACCAACATTTTCATTGGCCAGCCAGGCGAGTTGCCAGGCGGTTTCTACTAGCCCGGTGGATTTTTTACCTGCCCCTGGCGACCGGGCGGACAATTTGGCCATCCCTGTTGTATGCGTAACAGTTGGCAGCTCTGGAGGCCCAAAATACAGAATTAGATGTGATTCGTGAAGCAAGAAGATGACCATCATGAACTGATTACTTACAATGCTGCCGTCTGGTGTTGCACGAGACGACACGGTGAGGATTTTGGGCGGCAGGCTGCCAGGCTGGATGCTCTCAAACCGATTCTGGACAGGTCCCTGGAAAGACAAGAAGACAAGAATTCCATAAATAACAACAATGAAAAATGGGGAAAAAAAATGGAAAAAACCCCACAAAAACAATGAACAAGTCGCGTAAGGCAAAAATACAACATTTAGTCAAGTAGCTGTCGAACTCACAGAATGAAACGGAACGCAATGCAACGCAGCAAGACCGTATACTCGTAGCATCGTCAGTCCACCGCTCATGGCAAAGGCAGTGAAATTGACAAGAAGAGCGGGGTAGTAGTTGCGCTAAGAAGGATAGCACGCGTTTCTGTACCTCTCTTCGTTTTAACTTTCTGAGCGTGTTTTTAATCCAAACATATCATATCTATATGTTTTTGGAATCAGGAACCAACAAGGAATAAGATGAAAGTGTTTTTAAATTGATTTCGACAATTTAATTTTGAAAATAACTTTTATATATTTAATTTTCAGAGCTTGTTTTTAATCCAAATATAACATATTTATATGTTTTTGGAATCAGCAAATGATGGAGAATAAGATGAACGTAAATTTGGATCGTTTTATAAAAGAAATATTTTTTTTACAATTTTCAGATTTTTAATGACCAAAGTCATTAATTAATTTTTAAGCCACCACGCTGAAATGCAATACCGAAGTCCGGGCTTCGTCGAACAATACTTGACCAAAATTTCAACCAATTTGGTTGAAAAATGAGGGCGTGACAGTGCCGCCTCAACTTTCACGAAAAGCCGGATATGACGTCATCAAAGACATTTATCAATAAAATGAAAAAAACGTATGGGGATATCATACCCAGGAACTCTCATGTCAAATTTCATAAAGATCGGTCCAGTAGTTTGGTCTGAATCGCTCTACACGCACGCACACACACACACACACACACACACATACACACACATACACCACGACCCTCGTCTCGATTCCCCCCTCGATGTTAAAACATTTAGTCATAACTTGACTAAATGTAAAAATGAGCAGAAATGTCACACATACACAGGGACAGTAAGAGTGACACAACCTCTCTCTCTCTCTCTGTATCTCACTCTCTAGAATTTTTTATTAGATGTAAAGGACAGGTTGAACTAGAAAATCCATCGCTAAACCTCTATCTAAAGTTCCATTACCACCCTTTAATCTCTTTCTCTCTCTGTCTCTCTCTCTTTCCTGCATGTGCACCCACACACATAGCACATGCATGCACACGCATGCATGCATGCACGCACATGCACGCACAATGCCACTGAACCAAATTAAAGAAAGTAATCTTTGTATGATATGATAACTCATTAATTACCTCTTTCACTTTCATGTTCCATAAGATAAGATAGTTCAAATGTTCACTTGTATTAGGAGTGAGTCTGCAATTATGATGTCTCACGGTCTGCTGATTCACTTGGGGGGTAGGGGGGGGTGGTGGGGAGGGGGGTTGGTTGGTAACTGTATATGTTCACAATTTTCACTCACACAAAGACCTGTCCTGGTATACCCGAAGTCAATGATAAAAATTCATACCAAGCAGAACTACTCTAAAAAATTTATTTAAAATGTCTGTATCCGTTCTGCTACATTTTATTCAAGCCCACTCGGTGACTGATTTATTGGGGGTGGGGGGACTGGCGTGGTAGCTGTATGTGTTCATATTTCACTCACACATAGACCTGTACCCGAAGTCACAGATAACGACTCATACCAAGCAGACCTACTCCAAGAAGAATGAATTAAAATGTCTTTATCCATTCTGCAATTATATTTCAAGTCGACTCGGTGACTGCAGTACTGTTATACTGTACTTCACATCCTTCATCGAGCGTTCAAAATACCATAAATGTACAGCGATACTTACGTATTATTGTCTTCTTTAGCGTTCAATGTTTGTGTCACTTGTGTTTAAAGCTGTAAGAAATCCTAAACAAATAGACTGCTAACTTTAAAAAAATCAGGAATAACCCCAAATAAGAAATTATGGACCGTTTAAATTATAAACAAAATAAAACATTCACATGAACTTCGACCCGATAGGTCACTGTAATTGTTAGATGGGAGACTGCGGGCTGTTCATAATTGATTGTCTGTATGCACACATGATAGAAGGCCACAACAGAACCATACTCAGTGAATTGTTTGTTTGTTTGTTTGCTTAACACCCAGCCGACCACGAAGGGCCATATCAGGGCGGTGCTGCTTTGACATATAACGTGCGCCACACACAAGACAGAAGTCGCAGCACAGGCTTCATGTCTCACCCAGTCACATTATTCTGACACCGGACCAACCAGTCCTAGCACTAACCCCATGATGCCAGACGCCAGGCGGAGCAGCCACTAGATTGCCAATTTTAAAGTCTTAGGTATGACCCGGCCGGGGTTCGAACCCACGACCTCCAGATCACCGGGCGGACGCCTTACCACTAGGCCACCGTGCCGGTTTTACTCAGTGAATTATAACTGTAAATTATGCAGCTGCCCTAAGCTGGGTTGGACCTACTGGGGTTGATCTTCTCTCATTAGCATAATTGTCATAATTATAGTCACAGACAAATCAGGTTCAAGCCCATTAGCAATTAAAATTGCATATTTTGACCAAAAGGAAAGGAACTTACTTTCAATATTTTCACACCCAAAACAATAATGCTGTGTCATTGCCTGTAAAGTGTAAGGCCAAAAATAAAAAGTCTGTTTACGGAATCCCGACCGACCCTATTTTTTCGCGCGACCCTAGACTCTTTTTTTTGGATTTGGGAGAGAGAAAAAAAGAAATAAAAAGGTCTTTGTTTTTTGGCAAAATAATTTAAAAATATGTTTTTTTGGAAAAAAAAAGAAGGAAAAAAAAAAGAAAAAAAACACCCGACCTACCGACCCTATTTTTTGGGCCTATGTTACCTTAAACAGACTTTTTTTTGTGTGTGCCTAAAACAAGTGTCCCAAGAGATAAGGGAGCGAAGAGTGAACATTATCTAAAGCTGGTTTTATATACCTAATATCTTTACCGCCGAGTCAGTTGGAAGCATGCATGCAACTGCAAGTGCACACAAACACTCTCTTTTCACACACACACCCACGCACTGACACACTCTCTCCATCACTCTCACTCTCTCTCTCTCATTATATTGAAAAACATGATTATATAGTTCATGTAGGATTTTTTTTATTTTTATACAAACACATATTTCTTTGTTATATATAATTTTCAAGCATTGCTAAAGAATCACAATGCATCTTAAAATGTCTTATTGGTTGCTTGACATGTTAATTATGGTAAATATGTCATTAATTTGTACTATAGAATAAACTTATCTTTTATTTCTTCTTGTTTGTTACCCCTCAATGGGCGAGGGCCGGATGAAAAAAAGCATGTATACATTGCTTATTCTGTCACCCTCGTAAAATAAATTTCAATTCAATTCAAGTCTCTCACACACGCACATGTAAACGCCAGAACACGTAAGCACACACACACACACACACACACACAAACACTCTCACTCTCTCTTTTTCTAGACACAAACATGCACACACACTTACTCATTCACTCACTCTCTCTGTCTCTCTCTCACACACACATGCACACAAAACGCACATGCACACACACACACACACACACACACACTAACACACAAACTCCCTAACACACAAAGAGATAAACAAGTAACAACTACAGAGTATCAAGCTAGAGAATGTATTACCACCAGTACTTGCACGAACACTTAGTACATGTATAGTACACTACACAGAGAGACCATCACTTTAACACAGACTTCATCCCCCAAGCCACAAGGTCTCAGCCCTTCATTATGACCACCTGTGGTCATTTTGTTACCGGTCAGTTCAGCCAGCAGCCTGCCTTCCTATTCAATTCACATTCCGTTATCCAGACCTTGTTACTTATAGTTATTCCCCTACTGTTAGAACCCTGAGGCAGTACTGTGTATGTGCTCCTTGGTACATAAGCAGACCTGGAAATCTGTAACTAATTGTGACCCTCCACCACGAAATGAGTCGCATGTCACCTCGCGCGGTTCTGCGCTAGGCTTAATTTAAGCCAGTGGAGTGTCTGGTAACAGTGTGAGGGTTACCTTAGTCACAGGCTTATAACTCAAACAGTTTTCGCTCTTTTCTAAAACGGGTTTCACCACTGGATAGAGCATAAAAAACTCTTTAGGAAAATGTAAAAATATGAAAATCATGCAAAGGTGACATGCGACTCATTTCGTGGTGGAGGGTCACAATTGTGCTGTTCACAAATGTGCTGACTCACAACCAACTTTCCATCCACTTAATGTCAAGTGATTTTTGTCAGGACCAAGTTGGTTGAAAATAGCTGCCCATGTGAACTGAGTGCGAAAGCTTAAAAGTTTTGAGGATAAGGATAATGATTAGACACCCTTGAACATGTCTTTTTTAGTTGCCAAGAGGTGATGAAGGGTTGGAAAATATGTAAAGATTTTGTTTATAAGAAAATACATGTTGCCATTATTTTGAATGAAGAAAATGTATTTTTGGTTATTTTAAGGAAAGTTTGAAAAATGATTATATTTATTTTGTGAATTATTGTATTTTAATCACCAAAATGACCATTGGAAAATTTAAATATGGAAAAGAGTTAGATTTGGGTGTATTATTGGAAACTGAGCTGAACATTAGGAATAAATTTATGTTATGATTATTTTTATTTATTTATTTACTTAAACATATTAGTTTACTGATAAAGTTTGTTGATTTAAAAATGTACACATTTGACTGAGAAAAGAAAAGACCTATGAAGAAGGTTTGCTCGAAGCCACACACACACACACACACACACACACACACACACACACACACACACATACACACATAATTGTAGTAGCAAACCTGCATGCAACTGAGGTTTAAAAAAAAAGGATAAGGATAATGATAAAATTTAACATCGATCTTGTGAGGTTACCCTCATGGACATTTTCTGTGAACTTGGGAGTTTTATCGTGCGCATGCATGCACACGGGGGTGATCAGACACAGAGGAGAGTCTGCACAAAGATGAGTCTCTGGGAAATAAATCTCTCACCGATAGCGACAACTGTTTAATTATCAAGCCAGCGCCACTACTGACTAAGCTAATTGTCCCGCCCGAACCTCGATTCACCATCGACTTGCATATTTGGGCTTGTCCAGTTGCCTTCATAGATTTCCTGGGTAGACCTAACGAATCAGGAAGTGCAATAAATAAAAGTTTGCTTCAAGTGGCGTTTTAATCGCTGTGGAGTCGAGCAGTGCTCAACTGAGATTTCAAGTCGCTCATGCTTAATCGGAACTAAACCCAAACTAAATCGTCGGGACCGCTCACATGGTAGAGTTTTTGCCAACTCAGCATAATGCTGCGTCGCTCACAAGAAATAACGAGTTTAGGTGTGTCGAAAAAAAGAACAGAGCCGGAGTACGGTGATAAATACAAGACTTATTTTACAACCATTTGAAAAATACATACATCCCCCGTGGCTGCCCGCATAACGAAATCGTTTTTCTCGTGTTTTGAACTTGCCAGTGTTACAGCACAGAGCAGAGTCCGTCCCGCACTTTGCTTTGTGTACATCACGTGGCCATGCAGCCAAACACCCGCACAACGCAACATTTTCACGAGAAAAAAACACGTTTATTTGTTTGCTTTGTCTGTATTACACATTTCTATTTACATTTACCACTGACACACCAAATTGTATACTTTAGTTTGCAAGTGAATCGTTATCATACAAAATAACGTTATCACGAGACGAACAGAGATCTCAGAGATCGTCTGCTTCTCAACTGTTTCGCGCAAATCGTGTAATATCTATTTTTGCGGAAACCTCCCCAAGAAATGCAATCTCAGCGGCTTCCACCTGCAACATAGTACAATGTAGTGCTTATTTGGAATGTGACATCCTGTTCTTCGTCAGTCACACCTATCTCGAAAACTAATTAGCGTCGCACAGAACCAGCGCCCTTCCATTAGCAACTCCTCAGGCTAGAGCAACTTCAAACCATTAATTCAGTTGATGGAAAGTTCGACGGGCGGGGTGGTAAGACATCGGCCTCTTAATCGGAAGGTCGAGGGTTCGAATCCC
The DNA here is from genome assembly GCF_037325665.1 of Littorina saxatilis. Classification (NCBI taxonomy): domain Eukaryota; kingdom Metazoa; phylum Mollusca; class Gastropoda; order Littorinimorpha; family Littorinidae; genus Littorina; species Littorina saxatilis. The sequence goes on from NC_090252.1 coordinate 45,447,359, forward strand.
GGCCGCGGCCGCCTGGTGGGTTAAGTGTGGAGATTTTTCCGATCTCCCAGGTCAACTTATGTGCAGATCTGCTAGTGGCTTATCTCCCTTCGTGTGTACACGCAAGCACAAGACCAAGTGCGCACGGAAAAGATCCTGTAATCCAATTGTCAGAGTTCGGTGGGTTACAGAAACACGAAAATACCCAGCTTGCTTCCTCCGAAAGCGGCATATGGCTGCCTTAATGGCGGGGTAAAATCGGTCATACACGTAAAATTCCACTCGTGTAAAAACACGAGTGTACGTGGGAGTTTCAGCCCATGAACGCAGAAGAAGAAGAAGAGGGAAAGTTGCTTTAAAGTCTGCGTTTGAATGGACTCTTTACTAATGTGCCGATTCCGCTTTTCAGAAGTTGTTGCACTGTTTTCAGAAAGCAGCGAAGGAAGTCTGACTTTAGGCACACAAAAAAAAATAGTCTCAGTTTACGGTAACATAGGCCAAAACAAATAGGGTCGGTAGGTCGGGATTTTTTTCTTTCTTTTTTTTCTTCCAAAAAACCATATTTATTAAGTTTTTTTGCCAAAAAACAAAGACCTTTTTTTTCTTCTTTTTTTCTCTCCCAAATGCCCCCCAAAAAGTTTAGGGTCGCGCGAAAAAATAGGGTCGGTCGAGATACCGTAAACAGACTTTTTTTTTTTTTGCCTTAGCACATAATACAGGGCAACAGGCGACAGCAAAGTTCACTTAAATACATGTATCTGTTTAAATAAAAGGTTAAACCTTCTTTTTCTTTTAAATGTATTACTTCGTTATTTTGTAAGTTTAGGTAAACCTTACACGATTGTTATTATTTTTAGCCTGAGACAAACCATGGTGAGAAAAAATACCACAGGTGAATTTGACTGTGTCAAAACTAATTTTCCCTAGAAATGCGGCGCCTGTAGCTAATTAGCAAATGACTAAGTACCATAATTACGCGGAGAAATTGCAGTAGGTATGTCTGAGTTAGTTATTTAGTTACAGTTAAACCTCAGGTACTAGCTCTTACTCCCAAAACTATGCAAGCCTATGCCAGCTCAGCAATGAAATTAAGATAAAGAGGCCAATAACTTTTACACCTGTTACCGCTCAGGTATTTGCTGCAAGATGGGTTTTCTTCATGCACGTTGCATTCCTGTGGGGCTTTCTCTCCCCTTTGTTGCATGCGGGCATGTCAGGTATAAAAACTGCCTGAAAATGTGAACAGTGGAACCCTTTTTAAGACCCTTCAATTTAAGACTTCCTCCTCTTTAAGACCATGCAGACCTGTTTACCCCCAACACTTGTTTGTTTGTTTGTTTGCTTTAAACGCCCAGCCGACCACGAAGGGCCATATCAGGGTGGTGCTGCTTTGACATATAACGTGTGCCACACACAAGACAGAAGTCGCAGCACAGGCTTCATGTCTCACCCAGTCCTAGCACTAACCCCATGATGCCAGACGCCAGGCGGAGCAGCCCCTAGATTGCCAATTTTAAAGTCTTAGGTATGACCCGGCCGGGGTTCGAACCCACGACCTCCCGATCACGGGGCAGACGCCTTACCACTAGGCCAACCGTGCCGGTCCCCCCAACACTTGACAAGAGTAATGGTCAAGTAAAAAAAATAGTAATCTGATGACCAAAATAGTAACCCAGTGGTTACAAACGCCAACATTAGCAACACAAACCTAATTTGAAGCACATTTGAAAATCGTAGTCTGGATTCAAATGGAGTATTTTCCCCCAAAAAAAACACTAAAAATAGTAATAAATTACTCCAAAATAGTAAGGGTAAACAGGTCTGAGGTCCATGTTTTTCAGATTGTCTGTTCGTATAAGACTCTGTTAATTTAATACCTCCTGTTTAAGACCCCTCCTTTTTAAGACCAGATTATCTCTGATTTGTGGATGTCTTGACAGGGGGGTTGAACCACTGCACAAGCATTCAATAGTAAATAGGGATAACCTAAGTTTTTCCTCCTTTTTTTTCTTTCCCCCCCTTTCCCCCCCCTCCCCCCCCCCCCCCCCCCCTTATGAGTGTGTATTACTTTTAGTCTGTATGCCTGTGCCCTCCAACCACTTCTCTCCCCTTTCATTCATTTTCGTTCCTAGAGTTCCTTCCCCTTTTTGCGTGTTTCCCCTCCATTTTCTTTCAAACCCTGTTCGTTCCGTGTTGCGTCTGCTTTTTGTTGTCTTTTGTGTTCTTTTCCTGATGAAGCTTCCAGAAGCGAAAATTCGTAATCGTCTTGTGTCGTCTTTGTATTGGTGAGTACAGTAATCCTTTGTTTTTTAACTTAAGTTTTCTTTGGTAATGCATGAATTACACTTTCTTCCAGCATATACGGTGGAATCCCCCTCTTTAAAAACCCAGACAAATCTGAGAAAATCGGGTCTTAAAAAGGAGGGAGTCTTAAAATGGGGGTAATTTTACAGAGGTTATGAACAGAAAGTCTGAGAAAACAGGGTCTTAAAAAGGAGGGAGTCATAAAATGGGGGGGGGGGGGGGGATCTTAAAAGGGGGATTCCACTGTACTGCCTGTCAGAATGTTCTACTTCTGGTGTATAACCTAGTGTAATAAATTGGCAACAATTTCCAGCTGAGGCTCATTAAAGCCACATGCACCTGATGTTTAATCTAATATCTTATACCCATGGAACTGTTGCACACTCTGCAAGCTAACAACATTTTTGTTGATTTCCATGTCCACCCTGCATACGATGTGTCTGGGGAGGAGTTTTGCGCCCAGAGCAGCAAAGATAAAGAGGGAATATTTTCTCCGCTCGCACAGCAGCAAGCACTTAATGTCTCTAGACAGTGTCAATTAATTGGGTTCAGGAATGCCTGTGCATGCATATTATTTCTGTTTGACTTTGTGCCAGCTAATGCAGTTGCTTGCACAGTTGCAGTCAGTCAAGACAAAAGTAAGCAATATATCATCTGCATGCAGCTCATCTGGGTCCAATTGCGGGGTCTTTCATTTCTCCAGGGGCTCACATCCACATCGGACATACACGGATATTTTTTTCATATGTCCAATACATTTTTCATGCAAGAGGACATAATTATGTCCTATTGTTTTTGTTACAAAGTGGTCATTGCCTGATTATGCTTTCATTTGATCCGGACATTGTCAGTACTTTCCAATTTACATTAGTTTGATTTGCTATGTTTAGCGAAGCGATGTGTCTCTACAAGCAGACAAAACTTGGGAAGACTTTATGTGCTTTTTTATAGAGAAGAGCTTGCAAGAATTCTGATTGCTCCAAGCCGGTTGACAGTTGCCTATTTGTTCTGTTACCTTTGTGACAAGAAACTAGTCAAGTTTAAAGCCATATGTACTCGATGACTATACACGTTAATAGCTTTACCAACAGCTGGAGACATGCTAAATTAAGTTCCCTGCAAAATATTGTGGTCTAGGACCCCTTCAATGTTGAGATATGTTAATTTTCATTTTGATCTGGATCGTCCTATTTATAGATTTGGCAACACATGCGCTGTTGACGCAAGGGAGAGAACTCCGTGTCGTTGTTGACATCCTCACTTTTTCAGAGGCTAGAACAAGCTGAAATGCACGTATATGGTCCGCGCATGACGACATATCGTCATTATATGGTCTTATGGTGCGTTTGACATCGATTGTGGGCAAACTATACTTTGTAAACACGGGAGTAAGTTAGTAAGCCTTTAATCAAATTTACGTTTTGTTGCTAAAACAAATGTCCTATTGATATATTTTTTGTTCAGGACAAATGTCCTATCACTTTTGCAATGTCCAGGACATTTGTCCTATGCCATCTCTCATGGATGTGAGCCCCTGTTTCTCTCATGGCTAAACTTTTGCTGTTCACTTCATTAATTGGATCCCATATCCTGTGCTCAATATCTGAGCAGCTCTTGCGAGACACGCTCTTTGTTATGCTTTGAACATCGCCAGAACTTTGAACCTTTTCTATATTCAGCTGGTATTTCCTTGTTTTCACTACCTATTTTATTCATGTTTTTATTACTTAGTTAGTGGAAGAATCTCTCTCTTTATCTCTCTATCTCTCTATCTGTCTGTCTGTCTGTCTGTCTGTCTGTCTGTCTGTCTGTCTGTCTGTCTGTCTGTCTGTCTGTCTGTCTGTCTGTCTCTCTCTCTCTCTCTCTCTCTCTCTCTCTCTCTCTCTCATTTCAAAGCTCTATGACTCAGTCTCTGGACTAAATTCTAAATTTTTGTGACTGTGAATCTCTGGTTCTAATGGTCCAATGTCAAAAAGTACCAATACTCTAGACTCTCTGACCTCCCTCTGTTTCAATTGTAAAGCAATTGTGACTCTCTCTATCTGTATTCACCTCCAAAGTCCACCTACCCCCTCCCCCCCCCCCCCCCCCCCCCCCCCCGAAGTCATGACTTTCACTGGTCCACAGTTCTCCAAATCTCTCTCTCTCTCTTCCGGTGAGGACCCTCTCTACTCACAGTTATAATCTTGATCAAGCTCTACCCCCTACCCCCCCCCCTCACACCCCCTACCTACCCCCCCCCCCCCCTCATGTGCAGTCTCTGCATGCCTCTCTGATTCAACACAATACAATTCAGGTGGCAATAACTTGAGATAATAAAGAGACATCACAGACACCTGCTACCATCTATCTCTCTTATTTCCTGCCTGTCTTCATTCTTCTTGCAAGAAACCATAAAGGTACATTCCTTCCCTCAAATGCCTTCTTTTTGAGCACCCCCCTTGACAGGCGAAATGACCCCGTGGATTATGGACTGGACTGCATGGATGGACGCTATTAAGCCTCCCCAGGGGAAGGTCGCCATACATATGCCACTAATTCCACTTTTGGGGGATGCATACTTGGTAATGCATCTGGGGCGGGGATGTAGCTCAGTCGGTAGCGCGCTGGATTTGTATCCAGTTGGCCGCTGTCAGCGTGAGTTCGTCCCCACGTTCGGCGAGAGATTTATTTCTCAGAGTCAACTTTGTGTGCAGACTCTCCTCGGTGTCCGAACACCCCTGTGTGTACACGCAAGCACAAGACCAAGTGCGCACGAAAAAGATCCTGCAATCCATGTCAGAGTTCGGTGGGTTATAGAAACACGAAAATACCCAGCATGCTTCCTCCGAAAACGGCGTATTGGCTGCCTAAATGGCGGGGTAAAAAACGGTCATACACGTAAAATTCCACTCGTGCAAAAAAAACACACGAGTGTACGTGGGAGTTTCAGCCCACGAACGCAGAAGAAGAAGAAGAAGAAGGTAATGCATCTATTACCAACCAAACTCTGACATGGATTACAAGATCTTTTCCGTGTACACTTGCAGGTCTGCACAAAAGTTTACCTGGGATATCGGAAAAATCTCCACCCACCAGGTGAGGCCGGGATTCGAACACTCAACCTTCAACATGGGAGGCCGGCGTCTTATCCATAATCCACTAGGCCATTGCACCCGTCGGCGGTACGCGGTGAACATATATAGTTGCTTACATAATAAGGAGTGTACCTTTACCTCAAAGTTATTTACAGGCTTACTCACATTGTTGTTTTTCTTCCAAGCCTCGTGCCAGCGCATAGGTTCTGTTACTTTTGATGCAAAACATCACAGGATTTAATGGCCAATAAAAATGCGTACGCAGGACAGGTAACTCCTAATTGGCAAATAATCTTGTAGAAGCAACAGACTTCCACTATCATTCTCTTGTATTTTTTCTTTTTCTATGTTCCCTTTTCTTGCACTCAGTACAGCTAATACATGAAGATGACAGACCTCAAAGTTTGATGAACTAGAAAGTTACCACACACATGCTGAGACCTCTGAATGCTTCTAGTTGGCTAGGCAAGACCATATTAAATAACTTTAATATAAGCTTCAGATTCAAAATAACGAGGCAACTATATATTCAAAATAAAATTTTAAAATTTAGATTTTAGAAACATATTTTTTTTATGTATGTGTTACTGTTTCGCTTGTTTAACATGCATTAAATTACAATCGATGTACTTGTTTCATTTGTTAAGTTTCCTGTTTGTTAAGTATTTCCTGTAGTTAGTTAGTTAGTTGTTGCTTTTTGGGTCCAGCGGACCATATAGGCCAAATCAGGACGCCAGTATTTCCTGTAGCTGAAGGCTGCATAATCTAAACAGCAATGACAAAATTATATTTATCAGTGGGGACTGTATCCTTTACTGATTAAGCGAATTTAGTGGACTGAAATATTCCTTACATAATAATCCTATTCTACTAAGCAGAGTGACTTTTCTTTCTTTATTTATTTGGTGCTTTACGTCGTTTTCAACCACGAAGGTTATATCGCGACGGGGAAAGGGGGAGATGGGATAGAGTCACTTGTCAATTGTTTCTTGTTCACAAAAGCACTAATCAAAAATTTGCTCCAGGGGCTTGCAACGTAGTACAATATATTACCTTACTGGGAGAATGCAAGTTTCCAGTACAAAGGACTTAACATTTCTTACATACTGCTTGACTAAAATCTTTACAAAAATTGACTATATTCTATACAAGAAACACTAAACAAGGGTAAAAGGAGAAACAGAATCCGTTAGTCGCCTCTTAATACGACATGCTGGGGAGCATCGGGTAAATTCTTTCTCGTCCCAACGCGGGGGGTAAGCAGAGTGACAGTATCCCACACATCAGCTTACCCAAACTAGTGAAGAGAGAAAATCTCATTACCAGTACAATGACTTATGGGCTAAAATCCTAAGAGGGAGGTTTTTATTCTATTTACAACATCTATTAGTCAATAATATCTGCCCTCCATAATAATAATAGCCTCTCGACCATCCATACCCAGACCTGCTTACCCCCAAAACTTGACAAGAGTAATGGTCAAGTAAAAAAATAATAATCTGATGACCAAAACGCTAACATTAGCAACACAAATTAACCTAATTTGAAGCACATTTGAAAATCGTAGTCTGGACTCAAATGGAGTATTTTTTTCCCCAAAATCCTAAAAAATAGTAATAAATTACTCCAAAATAGTAATGGCAAACAGGTCTGCATATCCTTCAGAATGCCTTCTCCTGTAAATGGATAAAACCTACTAAAGGTACAAAGGAACCTGCCCTGGCGGCCTGAGTCCCCTTGACAACAAAAACCGCCCACAACGACTCAGAACCAAAGGATCCCCAGCCAGTTGTTTTCTGTATATAATATAGAGAATACTACATGGTTTGCTGTGTCGTACCATATTTACACAAGTTGTTTTTTTAAATATTGAACTGCGAGTGAAAGCGAGCTGTTCACTATTTGAAAAAGCAACGAGTGTAAATCTGGTACGACACAGCAAGCCATGTAGTATTCTGTTTATCCTACATACTGTACTTACGTGTATTTTACTGAAAATGTCCTGCAGTCGAGGCAGCTAAATTGAAGACGCTTGTTTTGGAACCTCGATCTCTTCTAAAGCCTCGTGCAATCTATTACGTCAAAGCAAAGAAACATCACTCTGAAAGTGTGGCGTGACGTGTTAGTTCTAAAGAAGATTCATGGAGGGTAATTAGCGAGCGCAAATTTTGTTTCTACAAGTACAATGATGTTTGTCTCGGTGACTTTGGCACCATAAGCAGTGGAAAACAGGTCCCTGTCAGACTTGCTTGACATGACCTCATTTACATGATATACACATGTGTGATTTGAATGATTATTATCTCACGGGTGTCTCTCTCACGTATGTAGGATAAAATCATATTCCACCTTTCCATACACTCCCTCATTTGGCTGTTACAGACAGACAGGTGTGACTGTACCTTCCACCTCAAGGGACCAAAATAATTAAGTCATCTATTTAACTGCCTGCCGCAGCCTACACACAATTTTTACCACTTTCTACCCCACCTATGTTGACCAAGTTTTTTTTTAGCCGAGACCAGTTGTGCTGCAGCAGGTCACTCAGAAATGTAGTAACTGTGTAGCCACTGTGTATCAACACGCTGGAATGCAAGCGTTAGATCGACGTTACAGGAAGCGACTGCAGTGACTGTGTGTATGGATAATTATATCCGTACCCGGTCAGATAGAGCAATATGAGTGGGTACGGTTATATCCATACCTGGGAGACAATGAGTTAAACAAATTACACCTGTGATGCACTGACGATTTCCTCCCCAGTAACAAGCTAGCTAACCTCTGTGTGTGTGTGTGCGTTGCAGTAACACAAGAGACAGTCCCAGCTTCACATACCCAGGTATCCTGGTGTCAATAATTTACAATCTAATAGCATTAGCGTGGCCCCATAAATACTGGTGTCAGTGTCAGTCAGCATCAGACCTTCAAGCTACATTCCTTCTCAAGTAAACAATTGTGTAACTGTTATTGTTAAGCACCACAGATCTGTTTGGGAGTTAACTTGTGATTAAGATTTATGTAGCAACCCTTCCACTTGGAGCAATTCCCCTCTACTTGGTACTTGAATATTTACTTAACATTTCAACCTTATGCAGCCTTATTATTTAGAGGGAGAGAGAGAAAGAGAGAGAGACCAAAGACATAAGACATTTGATTGATTAAACACACAAGGTTCATTTCAAGGGAGTGTGGGGAGGATCAGTAATACATGCCTGTGTGTTTGTATTCATGGACAATCAGTTTTCTCTCTCTTTCTCTCTAACATACACTCACATGCACGCAGAAAGAGAGAGAGAGAGAGAATGGTGATGGATTTGATGATATTCTGGAAATTTGTTGCTCTGACTTAATTTTGCAGATTATCACTGGTGTCTGAGTTACAAAAGTATTTCAGTAGAAAAATCCAAATTTGCACAGGGTCAGCAGTTAACGTTTTGTCTCTTTTTTTTTTTTTTAAGTATTTGTGGTTGGAAGGATGCTGACTTGACACTCTAGGTAAAAGCTGGTCGGATCTGAGTGCTGCCGATGCATTACTTTAAACAACCGCAGGTAATTAACTTAAACACCGGCCAGCAACGGTTCATTTGCTAATTGGTTTGCTAAAACTAATGGCTAATGCTGGCTGTTGACTCATTCCTTGCATAGTTACAATGAATGTCGTAACTGTGTGCTTTTTACCTGACAAACATTTGTACATGTATGCATTTCAAATATGTATGTGTGAACTGTCAGTTTTATTCAAGATGAACAAGAATAATATAGTATGTACTCATGCACACACATACTGACATACACAAACAACGTACACAATGAATGCACACACAGAAACAGAAACACACACACACACAAACATTACTATACTATGCAGATACAGGTACAAGCATGCACACACACACACTCATGGGCAAAAACAAATGCCGATACAGTCTTACAGTCACACACATGGCCACATTGCTCTCTCTCTCTATCTCTCTCTGGATTCAGACCTTGGTTGATACTACTTAACCTACACAATTAAATGATTATTCGATAACAAAATCAGTCAAACAATTATTCTCTAACGCCTCCCCCCCCCCCCCCCCCCTCTCCTACAACCGAGTCTGCAATGTGAAACAGCACATTATACCTTTCTTATTCATCTCCCTGTCTGGCTGACTGGGTGCACGTTTCAACGCGTGGCAGGATTATTTGCACTCAATGCAAGCAATCTGTGTTTGCAAATGAATCTTGGAGCGTTCAGTTTCCGAGTACATGGATTTCTGGATTGATAGGCGCTGGCGTTTGTGCAGACGGTCAATAAAATATTGATTGACAATTTTGCACTCTCCTATTCCAACTCTTAGTCACACTGAATTAGGTATTGCTGCAAAAGCGGTTTAGAAAATCTAAACAATAAAGTAGAACAGTAATGTTTTTTCTTTGATCATTGTCTGAAACAGTCTCATGGGTTTTATGTGTATGACAGTTTTTACCCCCCCCCCCCCCCCCCCCAGCCATACACCGCTTTTGGGGGATGCATGCTGGGTATTTTTGTGTTTCTATAACCCATCAAACTCTGACATAGATTACAGGATCTTTTCCGTGCGCACTTGGTCTGGTGCTTGCGTGCATACACAAAGGGGGATAAAATCATAAGGCACAAGCAGGTGTCCTGAGAGATTGGAAAAATCTCCACCCTTTACCAATCAGGTCAAAGTTTAAAGTGTAAGACACAATTGCATTCTCCATTAATTTCTTAGTTAGAACGACACAGCAACTAAAGACCAAACCTCTCAGTCTTAGTTTAACAAGAATGTATCACTTATAGTTATACATTTATACACTCAATTAATTTCAATTTTCTGTATGCCATTTAAATATATCCCACCTTACAACTCTATACCCACAACCATTCAGAACCTAACACTAACAGAAACTGACAAAAACCTCTGAGTCTGACCTCATCCAGTAACTAATACTGTATTCAAATTCTTTACCCCCACGCCCCCACCACACACACACCAACTTCCTTACCCCCATTTTCAAAACCACCTGAAGAGGCTCAAAACCACACAGGTGAAAGAATACCTGTTCCGTTGCTATGGCAACCGAAAACTTTAGTCTTTACTCATGCTTAGGGAAGCATATCTGGCTGTCTGGAGTGCATTGTCTGAAACCCCAAGTGTAAATCAGGAGAAAAATGGGAGGTTGGGGGGGGGGGGGGGTACTCTTGGAGAACAGGTATAGGTAGAAGCAGAAGGTAGGTAAAGGTAAGTGTTCACTAGTTTCAGGTGTGGAGAAGGAATGTTCAACAACAGTCTACCATAGTGAAAAAGAAAGGGCTTTCTGCCTTGGTAAGCCTGCTTCCATTAGTTGTGATAAGTGTTAGCAGCAGTGTCTTGCTGAATAAGTGTAGATTGTTGTAATGTAGTGCTTGAATTTTGCATTGTTTTGATCAGCAGCAGTCTTGCAGTGTCGGCGTCTGTATCAATTTAGTCTGTGTATCTGTCTGTCTGAATGCATGATATATTCTATGCGCATGTGCACATTATTATTTCTGCATGCAAGTCCACCTGACAAAGGGTCTTTCCTGGCAAAATTGTATAGGCATAGATAAAAATGTCCACCAAATACCCGTGTGACTTGGAATAAAGTGTAAAAAAATTCCATCTCACACGGCATTAAGTCTCAGGGCTTGGAAACATGAATACACGCATGCAGGAAGAAGAAAAAAAAATGGGTAGCGCCGTATACTGTATGGCAGCTCGCTTTCCCCAGGGAGAAAGCAGCCCGAATTTCTGTGAGGTTACCCTCATGGACTATATAAAATCTTATCCTTATCTTATCCTTAAGCCTACACTGTTTTTCATCAGTTTCGCAATTCTCATTCAGTCAATTACCGCAAAGCAGAGCATCATGTTCCAACCATCACTTTCAATGTTTCATCCTTCAAACCACTCTCTCTTCCCTCAATCATCCCCCCCCCCCCCCCAATTTTTTTTTTATGTGGATGAGATTCAGGTATCAGCTTTATTCAGCACAAAGTGTTTGTGTGTGTATGTGTTTTCTATGTCACTGTGCAGCTGCTGCCCTCCTACTGCTGACTCTCTTCAATTTATTTGTGTCACAATTGTTCTGCCATCTTTTTGTGATTAAACTGACAGCTTGTCAATCACGGACCAGTACAAGAGTATTTGTATACTACTGATATCCAGCAGATTGAAACTAACACTAACAGGATTTGTTACTAAACAAAGACAATAAGCTTTTTGTCAGCAAACGGTGTTTTTTGTTTTTGGGGGACAGAAACAAACCTTTTTTTCTTGACTTAGTACATGTAGTAAAACAGTACAAACTACTTAATACACATACTATGCAAGAGTCTCACTCATTGACATTGTCACAGACTCTCTCTCCCTCTCACACAAACCAGTGGATCCGTGTGGGTGTCAGTTTGCACAAGTGTGTCAATTTTACCACTTCCAGTCCCTCACTGATTCACCCAATACAAAGTTCAGCTAAAGATGTCTACAAGCTATCCCCAAAATATCTTACTACACTACAGCCTGCAGGCTTATTCTGATGTTATTTATAGTTACAACAAACATGCCGAGGATGCTGGAATACACACACACATTCTCTCTCAGGCTCTCTTTTTCTCTCTTGAGTCTCTCTATCTGTGTCTAGTTGTCTGTCTGTCTGTCTGGCGCACACACACCCACACACACCCGACACACTCACTCTTAGTCCCAAAATCAGCTGCAAACACCAAAGGCAACCAAAACATACAACCACAGAAAAATGTACACAGGTGTGTAAGCATACACACCAGAGCAAGAGGTACTGTAAAAGGGTATCCTCTTTGCCCCCCCCCCCCCCCCCCCCATACAACACACACAAACAACACAGGGAGCGGGTATTTACCCTGTCACTCACACCTGTAATCAACAAAAGATGTACACAAAAGTGTGAACACGTGTACACGTACACCCGCCCGAGACACAAGGAGCAGTACTCTCTCTGACAAGTGTTACTGTTAAACAATCCAAGTCCAAGCCTCACCCTTCCATACACACACACTCAATGCATACAGCAGCTATTTCCACTGTGAACAGTGTGAGTGTGAGCTATGCAAAGGATGAACTGCCTGCCTCAGTATCCTACAATACTGTACACAGGTGTGTAAGATTACGCAGCATAGTAGTAGTGGTAGTAGTATGTAGGGGCGGCTATATTTGTTAGCCGAAGGCCGCGAGGCCTTATTGGTGCCCCTTCTTTGTCAGATACTTTGCATGCCTAAATCTCTATTCTTTCAATGCTTTCAATCAAAGTCGTAAAAAAGGTTAAGAAATTTTGGAGAATTGTCCAAGAAGTTTTTGAAGGCGTCTACTGTGGGTGCGAATTTTATGTTAGCGGGTAGTGCATTCCAATTGTTAGCAACTCTATGAGAAAACGAAAACTTGCGCTTGTTAGTCTTACAGTGTTGAACAAGGATTTTTCCCTGGCTGTTTCTGGTGTTGTCTGTCTGCTTGAATGTGAATATTTTGTGCATGTCAATATCATCCACCCCATTTATAATTCTATATGTTTGTATTAGGTCACCCCTTGTCCTCCTTCCCTTCAGAGAGTGGAGGTCTAAGTATTTGAGTCTGTCCGCGTAAGACTTATCACGGCACTCCTTTAGAATTTTAGTTGCCTGACGCTGTCTCTTGAGGAATGGGCTCCACACCACATTTGCATATTCCACCAGTGGTCTCACAAAGGCTTTGTATAGCTTTAAGAAGGTGTCCTTGTCATGGAGTCAAGACTCAGAGAGAGACACAAGGAGCTGGAGGAATACCCTCTCAAAGTTCAAGCAGGTGTAAGACCCTCTTCACCCCCATAACAGGAACACACACTCCACATGTATGTTGGATCGATGGCCAAATCTCAAATTTGTAACTCGCAAGCCGGGCGAGTAACTTCAAGAAAGTCACTAGCCCGGCAGAAATGTCGCTGCCCCGGTACATACCACAGTTGATCTGCAGTGTTTATACGGCTTTAAAACTCGATATTAGTTATTACAACCAAAAGTGTTGCATTTGACCTGAATTTTCATTGGCCAGCCGGGCGAGTTGCCAGGCGGTTTCTACTAGCCCAGCGGATTTTGTACTCGCCCCTGGCGATCGGGCAAACAATTTGGCCATCCCTGTGTATGCAGGCATAACTTTTTAATAAAAACAAAATATTCACACACACACTAGCACAAGTGTATGCAATGATGCAGCCAACACAGTCAACCCACTCACAGAAGCAGCTAACTTTAGATGGAGCGGGTGGACACACACAATCGCACATTTATACCCTACAAGGGGAAGGGTAATCTACCTTCTAACTTCTAAGCTGGTAAGTTAACACCCATGTAAGTTACAACACACACACTGTCACACATACACACATGTACTAAACACTAAAACAATGTCTTGCACACACACACACACACACAGTCACACACACACTGACAGTGAGTCGAGTGACACACACGCAGAGCATAGCCAACACCCAGTCATCCCACAGTCAGCTAAAGACAGCGGTACACACACATTCTGACACAACTGTACACAGGGAGGGGTCCCCCCACAAACAGGTGTAACTTAAGGCCCTCTTTGCCCCCATGCAGAACACACATGTAATGGTGTACACTGTACGCTACTACCCTGACATTCTGGCATGCCAGGCAGCCAGCCGCCCGCAAGCATGTTGCCAAGGTAATTTGCTAAACACAGCGAACATCAAACCAGCCGGCACGCACGCCCATCAAACGGGCACGTTCAACACACTCGCGGCCTAAGAATAGCTCTGGAAATGAACCGAGGCAGCAGAGGACAAGATAGAACTAGCACACGACATTCAGCCGACAAAAAAAAAATTAACGAAAGAATTGAAAAAAGACAAGTACCCCCAGTTTGGTCAGCTGCTCGTTCAGCGACTTGACCCACTCGTCCAGGTAGACGGGGTGGTGGTAGTAGTGAAGGTAGAGCCAGCTAAGCAGAGTGTTGAACCATTGGCACGGCTCCCCATCCCCGACTCGAGCAGGCGATTTCGCCAACGCTCCTTCAACCGGGGTGACATATTCGCGTCTGTCCACTGGCTGTTTGATTGGGGGTGGAAGCGCGTTCTTTATAGAGTTGATGCACACCATAAGAATCGCCGCCCCCGCGCACCATCCTAAGAGCAACAGGTCCAACACATAGCTATCGAAGTCCAAGTCGGTGTACCAAGTGCTAGCAGCCGTCGCCATCTTGTTATAAGTCAGCGAAAGTCTGTACCAAATAAGTTTCAGGGTTATATCTGCCATGCCTCAGCCAATCGCAAGCCTCCAAGAGAAACAGGATCGCAGAAGAGGGGGCCAGTTTCTCCATAAACTGCCTTCTTGCTTCCTTTCCGCCGTGTTTCGGGGGAGCTGCGCACGCGAGGGTTGCTCACAGATGCCGAAAGTACCCCTCTTCCTCAGAAGCAGTTCCTCCGCGGTTACTTCCCTTCGCTCGCTTGCCGGTTCGTGCTGCGTTCAGTATACAACCAACCTGACATTTCCCTGTGCTCTGTTTGCCCACTTTTCTCTCTTTTTACCAAAAAGCAATGCAATTTAGAATTGAGGTGTAGTTAGTTTTCTTCTCTAGTTGTGTAACTCTTGTGAAAAGATTGTGTTTTGGGTTGCATGTATGGTTGTGCGAAATGCCGAACTGCGTGCGACTCTGCACTTGAACGTAGCCCAGAAGGTAAACAAATCGTGACGTATTTTTGTCTTCGCCTGAAAATGAGGCCGGGGGGTTCCCGTTTCGGGACTTCCTCGGCCAGTCAGCGCGTGACCTTGAAAGGACACGCCCTCTTTATTCACTCTGAACTTTAACTTTTGCTTTTGAAATTGATACGGACTTTTATTTTCACACACACTGATCATATACCTTGGTGCCCGGCAACCTCATGTTTACTTCAAACCAAGCGGCAGAAATTGAGCCATGCTACGGGAGTTAGTTGAGATTTGGAGCGACATTAATTACGATTGCGGTAAACGTGCGTATGCAAATAGTCAGTGTTAAAGGAAATGAACACCCTTCGTCACTTCTTCGTCGGTGCAGACATTCTGGGCAAAGCAATTAAAGTGTTGATGCTTTTTTTGTTTTGCTTGTTGTTGGTTTTTCTTCTGGGCAAGAGGTTCCATACATATAAACTGTTCTTTATTAAAACATAGTTTAAAAAAAATTCACAAAAGTAAGACATTGGCGCATCCAGCATAAATCGCATAAATCACATAAAAAAATTTAAAAATAAATAAATCCCTGCGCTTAGAACTAGAGGACAGAGGAAGGAAGAGAAACTTTCAGACACAAGAAGATAATTAATGAGCTGCCTCTGTGGTGATTCAATCGCAACAACAAAAATAATAATAATACTGAACCAACAAGACAACATTAATGGAAACGGACAAAACGTCTTCACCGTGCAAAAAATATTTTTTTAAATGAAAAAAAAAGTAGATGTTCTAAAATCACTTCAATACATGTATACGAATTAATAATCACAGATCTATTCAATATTTAAAAGCGTGCAGCAATAGTATGTTAATTGTTATTACTTTTTTTTCTTCTTCATTTTATCAGAGACATACATTGATTTTTTTTATTGACTTACTGTTTGTTCAGTGTAATTTGTGTTTGATGTCATTTGTTTCTCTGAAAACTTTTGAAAATATTTTCGTATTCTTTTTTTCCCTTCATCATTCATGTGTGTTTTTGCTGCCAATGTGAGTCACCGGCTGAGTAGGAAAATCAACCGCGCGTCGGTGTTTTGTCCAAATTTCTCAACTTTGTTCGCGACAACAAGAGACGAATCGCAGAGCGATCGGGGATTCCTTTCGGGACAAGGGAAGTAACTGCAACGCCAACTCCCACCGGATGTAGATGGCGCATTTAGTTGACAACATAAGAAGCGTGGTTCGCAACCGGCTGATAAACTGGAGAGAGAAAAAAAGTGAATCAAGCATTGTAGATATTTCAGATATGGAGTGAAGACCGCGAAAAGCAATGGCAGCTTTGTCGGCCGTTTACCACACACGAACATTTCCGTTGCAGGTGAAGAGTTGAACACAATAGAAATCTCTCTCTCTCTCTCTCTCTCTCTCTCTCTCTCTCTCTCTCTCTCTCTCTCTCTCTCTCTCTCTCTCTCTCTCCAGGACATAATATATTATAAGTTTATTTTTGAGTCTGAAAAGTATTTTGATTTTGTGAATATAGGCTGTTTGGTGAAACTGAATCTAGGCTCGTTTCCACTGAATGGACCCTTGTTCAAAAGTATGTTACGTATAGACTAGTCACAAATTTGTTGTTATTGCAAGAAGAATGTTATTGAGAATGAAAAGCATTTTGTATGTATTTGTCCGCTTCACCAGTACCTGAGATAAAAATATTTGAATGTTGTTGTCTGTTGTCACGAAGAATATATTGGATTGTTAAAATGCAGATATGAAACCCTCTGTCATTAACTTAGAGCATACCTGTTTAAATAATGCACTGCAAATTAGAGACAATTTTGCTGAAATTTCAATAGCTATTGATGAGTCGTTTCACTAACATTATTAGTGTAAAATGTTCCATACGCACATGAATGATTCCTTTCCAACTGTTCAAAACCTATTTTGTGAGATTGAATTTAGATATGCCTGATTTCGTATGCTATGTCTTTCCAAGCTGTAAGCTTTTTAAAAGTTGTCACTGTGTATATTACCCCCCTTTCCAGGTGTCACTGTGTATATTACCCCCCTTTCCAGGTGTCAATTAATGGCCTACATGTATAAAGAAATAAACTGTTGTCATTGTCTTGTCTTCTCTCTCTCTGTTTCATCAAACGACATTCTTTCATCTTTACCTTTCGATCGGTGTGGGCGGATAAGTCTCTCTCTTTCTCTCTCTCTCTCTCTCTCTCTCTCTCTCTCTCTCTCTCTCTCTCTCTCTCTCTCTCTCTCTCTCTCTCTCTCTCTCTCTCTCTCTCTGTAAAGATTGTCTTCAGCCTGCTCTTGAGTCTTCATGTCATTGATCATTATTTCTGTTATTTTTTTTAATTGTTCGAAGGGTAAAAAGAAATTCTAGGCTCGGGTTGAAATAATGAGGTAGGGAACTACACCGAATGTTTTTTTAGGCCTAATGTAAAACGAGTGATTAACTGCAGATGCTTTTCCAACACCCTTACGTTGACCAAAAAATCCCAAAACAAATTGACTGCCAACGTACGAAGTTTCAGAATCAAAAAACAAAAGTATTTGTGAACGTTTTGTTTTGTCAAATTAAACGTTCCAACAACTTACCTTTTTTGTTTCTTACGTTGACAGACATTAACAGATCGGAGATAAATGAGATAAACATGTTCTGATTGGTTTTGTTACAGGTGAACCAATGTCGTCTTGACCCTGCTGTGTGTGGCTCCCTCCTGGCCCTCCCCGTCACCAAAACCACCGTCGGTGTGTGGGATCTGACCGACCCCAAGTCGGAAGCGGTCAGTCTGGTGGGCCACAAGCGGGCAGTGTCGGCCCTCAATTTCAGCCACGATGAGCCCAGGCTACTGTGCTCCGCAGGAGACGACTACGTGATTGTCTGGAATGTCAGAAAATGCCTGCAGAATGCTGCCCAAGGTGTAGAGGTGAGAGGGGAGGTTATCCTGTCTCGACCAGGGGACGTCACTCATGCATGCTTCAGTGTGGATGCAGCTAGAGTAGCGCTGTGTGTAGATGCTGTTGTCAAAATCGTCAACATCTCCCTCTCCAAAGTGGTTGCGGAGCTCGCAGGCCATACCGCGAAAGTGACCGCAGCTGAATTCTGTCCGCACTTTTCGGCCACTCTGGTGACGATCTCAGATGACAGGACAGTGGTAGTGTGGGACGTGCAGAACTTTTCTCTCGTCTACCAGTCTACAATCATCTCCTCAGCACCGCTGATTTCTCTCTGCATGAACCGTCAGGAAGTGCATGTCGCTGTCGCTTCTGCGGGAGGAATGATAAAAGTGTTCAACCTGGAAGACGACAAAAACTTCCGTCAGCTCAGCCAGATAGATGTCGGGAAGATTCTGTCAAAATCTCGCCAGAACCAGCAACAGAGGAAAAACTCCGGCTCAGAGGGGGGACCAGTAGTTGTGACGAAAGGGGGAGTAGCAAGAAAGAGCGAGGCGCCAGCAGTAGGGGGAGGGGACAGTAACTTCTCCTCCATAGAATCCAGCGACGTTGTTCTCAGCTTGATGTATGCCTACTCAAGCTCAGGCCACACCTCAATCTCTCCTGAACGTGCTCATTTTGGTCCAAACACACAGGGCCATGGCGCTGTGGGTCAGGTCCTTACCGCTCAAAGCCCCATCCTCATCATCATCTCCTCTCACTGTATGATACAGGTGGACTCCAAGACTCTCCAGGTTCTGTCTGTGGTAGACTTTCAGGAAAGCATTCCAAGCTGGTTCCAGTCCTCAGTCCCAGAAATGACGATCTCGGCTATTGGGCTGGCGGCGTTAGGACAGGTGTCGCAGACGCAGCTTGCGATTGTGGTCGGTACACAGTTCGAATCCAGAGTGCACAGTATTCAGTGGGAGCTTGCCTCTGCAAAAAGTTGCGAAAAAGAGACAGGCCTGGAGAGCCCTGTGACCAGACTGAACTTGACGTTTTCGCCGAGAGCAGCGAGCGAAATTTGTTCACCTCAGGAGTCATCAGAGGAGTTGAGTATTGTGGCTTTCAATCCGCTGGTGGAAAACTCGCCCCTCAAATCTGAACTCGTCCTTCAAAGCACATCTTCTGCTACGACGGCCAATGGCAGAACTCCGACCAGCCGCAGAGGGTCTGTTGGCATGGGAGCGAAGAAACCCGACCCCATGAACCAGCCTCTGACCTTCAAAGCCAAGGTCAAGTCATCCGGCTACACGCAAGCGCCTCACAGTCACACCAACATGTTCAAACCACACACCAACTTCCGCTCGAAATCCATCGACGCTTCCAAAACGAGGAAAGGTCAAAGTTTGGTCAGCAAAATCGCCAGCCAGGAGTATCCCCACGATGCAGGCCCACCGTCAGAGAGGGATTGCAATCTCAGCACCGGAGCTATTCCAGCTGCAGTCACCGGTCTGAAATTTTCCGGCACCGGCCAGTCACTTGCCTGCTCCATGTCCAACAAAACCTGTCTGGTGTTTCCTGCTCCCTTCGCTCACAAAGACAGCAATGTACTCGTTGGCCATGACAGTTCCGTCAACACCGTCAGCTGGAGTAAAAGCGGAAAATATCTGCTGACAGCGTCCAATGACAAGTCCGCCATTTTGTGGGACAGAGCCACATCAGAGATGGTGGTGACCTTCGACAGAATCAACAACAACTTCCACGACAGTGGCAGTGGTGATAAATCCAAAAATAGAGACAACTACACCAAAGAGGTGAAGGGTGCTCAGTTCTTCTACATGGACAAGTTTGTGTTGGTCGTCACGGGCAACCAGCTGTGCATGTACAAATATCACCTTCACCCCGCAAAGCCCGAAATCAAGCGCTACCTCACGAAAAGCAAGTACAAGCTAGTCAAAAGCTGGGAGACGTCTAGTCAGAATTTCACATCTCTCGCAGCTGCCAACGCTTTTTACTCCCACCTAGCTGTCTGTGCAGGATCAAACCGCGACCTTGAAATCTATGACCTGAACGAAGGTCGTTTGGCTCATGTCTTTAACGACGCTCACACCAAACCTGCCAACGCTATCGCATTGAATGAAGGTTCCACGTACACGTCCCAGCCTCAGGAAGCCTTGAACGTGTTCGCTACATCCGCGACCTTGGACTGCATCAAAATGTGGGACGTCAGAAGCAGGAGGTGTGTCCTTCGCCTTCAAGGTCACTCTAACCAGGCCCATGGGTGCGGGATTGCGTTCAGCGCCTGCGGGACGTACCTGGCGTCAGGGTCTGAGGACAAGCTGGCGTATGTGTACGACGTCAGGCAAGGGACTTTCTGTCAGAAGTTGCGAGGCCACACGGATGTGGTGGCATCTGTGGCGTTTCATCCTGCAAGGCCTGTGCTGGCTACTGGTGCAATTAAGGGCAAAGTGCTCTTGTTCAAAGCCTGAAACTTGACAAGTTAGATTCCTCTGAAGTGTAACCCCCCTTTTAAGACCTCCAAAAATCTGCAAAAATTACGTCTTAGAAGGGAGGGGGTCTTAACTTCTTCTTCTTCTTCTGCGTTCGTGGGCTGAAACTCCCACGTACACTCGTGTTTTTTGCATGAGTGGAATTTTACGTGTATGATTGTTTTTTACCCCGCCATTTAGGCAGCCATACACCGTTTTCGGAGGAAGCATGCTGGGTATTTTTGTGTTTCTATAACCCACCGAACTCTGACATGGATTACAGGATCTTTTTCGTGCGCACTTGGTCTTGTGTTTGGGTGTACACACGGGGGTGTTCGGACACCGAGGAGAGTCTGCACACAAAGTTGACTCTGAGAAATAAATCTCTCGCCGAACGTGGGGACGAACTCACGCTGACAGCGGCCAACTGGATACAAATCCAGCGCGCTACTGACTGAGCTACATCCCCGCCCCGGGTCTTAACTCATTGTCTCTATCCGTACCCACTCATATGGCTCTATTTGACTTGGTATGGATATATATATATTATATATATATATCCGTTCACACAGTCACTTTAGTCGCTTCCTGTAACGTCGATCTAGGGCCCGGGCCTGCATTCCAGCGTGTTGATACACAGTTTCTACACAGTTACTACAATTCTGAGTGACCTGCTGCAGCACAGCTGGTCTCAGCTAAAAAAAAAACATGGTCAACATAGGTGGGGTGGAAAGTGTTAAAAGGGGAGTAATTTTGTCGAGGTTATCTATCAACAGAAAGTCTGAGAAATCAGGGTCTTAAAAGGGAGGGAGTCTTAAATTGGGGGGGGGGGGGGGGGGGGGGTGAGGTGTCTTAAAAGGGGGGTTCCCCTGCACTGCTGCCCACATGGCAGGGTGATTGAAATCAGGCCTACACCTCATCTTCTTCAGTTCTTGTGGGAATGACAGTCACCTTTCCTGTACCAATTAAGTGGCCCCTTTGTTAAATGTAGGTACCAGGTACCCTCAACAACAACTGGCACGGTTGGCCTAGTGGTAAGGCGTCTGCCCCGTGATCGGGAGGTCGTGGGTTTGAACCCCGGCCGGGTCATACCTAAGACTTTAAAATTGGCAATCTAGTGGCTGCTCCGCCTGGCGTCTGGCATTATGGGGTTAGTGCTAGGACTGGTTGGTCCGGTGTCAGAATAATGTGACTGGGTGAGACATGAAGCCTGTGCTGCGACTTCTGTCTTGTGTGTGGCGCACGTTATATGTCAAAGCAGCACCGCCCTGATATGGCCCTTCGTGGTCGGCTGGGCGTTAAGCAAACAAACAAACAAACAAATCAACAACAAGGAAAACGTTCTCCAGAACATTTCATCATGCAAAATTTGATGAACTGTGTTTATGGAATAGCAAGAAAAATGTCTATTTTGATGCAACGTATTGTTGTTTAGCCATGTTTACATACTGCGCGTTTACAGTGATGTTTGACAAATAATATCATTCCATATCGTTGGTTGTGTTTTTGTGGGTTTTTTTTTTACAAAATTAGATTTTCACTCGACTGATAAGTTAAAATGTTCAATAAGTTTAGGAACACTTGCAGAATAAAATTTCCCAGCAGAAGACATTGTCAGTTTACACCCTACGTCCAATGTGTCTGGAAACACCTCCGCGCGGAGGGGTTTTGCAGCCAGCAGAGCATAGATGAAGAGGGAAAATGTTCTCGGCTTGCGCGGCAGCAAGCACTATGTCTCTAGATTGTTTATGTTTTCAGCATGCAAGCACCGTTTCAAAGTTTCAAAAAGGACGTCTGATGATGGTTCCTGCCCCACAGGTACAATACCTATTAGGGACTGTCATGGATATTCCGCTAACAAAAAAGGATGTCTTGCAAATTAAATGTCATGTACAACAACAACAAAATCTATATGTAGTTGGTAACCAAATATACTAGTGTTGAAACGTGTTAGCGTTATTTTAAACGAAAGACTGATCTGGATTGGTGTGCAATAATTTAAACAAGCATATAATGTACACGTGGTTGATTATGTGGCATTTTAATTACTGTGCTTATACACACCTCAAACAAACAGGCACCCGGGGGCTCGATGGGCTTGATGGTAGGATTCTTAAATTGTCAGCTCCCGTAATTTCTGAAACACTTACCTACATTTACAATCTCTGTTTAGACAAATATATTTTCCAGTCGCCCTGAAACAGACTAAAGTCATTCCTCTGTTTAAATCAGGTGACAAAAGAGACCCCTCAAATTATAGGCCAATTTCCATTTTGTCTGTGTTATCAAAACCACTTGAAAAGCATATCAACAAACACATCCTAGCACATTTCAACTAAAACAACTTATTCCATCCTAAACAATCGGGATTTAGAGCTAAGCATCCCTGCCACACTGCCTTAATCTCTCTTGTTGATCAGTGGTTGGACAAAATAAACGATAATGAATTCTGTGATGCCATTTTTGTAGACTTTGCTAAAGCCTTTAACGTAATTGATCACACATTATTGCTTAGAAAATTCGGTTTGGATGGCGTCGGATCTGATACTATCAATCTTGTTAGTTCATTTCTCTCTGACAGACAACAGACAAACGCAAGAGCATCGAGCATGCAAGCTGTAGATTACGGTGTACCACAAGGATCGGTCTTAGGACCTCTGCTCTTCTCAATATATGTTAATGACCTCCCCCTTTATATTCAACATTTATGTGAACTTTTTGTAGATGATACCACAATTCACTCCAGTAACAAAAATTTAACTCGCTTATCAGAATCCCTCCAAGGGAGTCTAAACCAGCTGACAGAATGGACTGACCTAAATCACATGTCTTTTAACCCAAAGAAAACCAAATATATGATAATTACAACTAGACAAAAACGACAGAATTTTACCTCAACTGGTCCCGATTTAATGATTGACGGCAATATAGTGGAAAAAGTCGACCATCACAAAGTTCTAGGTGTCCACATCGATAACAACCTGTCTTGGTCAACTCACATTGAACAACTTAGTAAATTAGTGTCAAAGAAAGTGTACCTCTTATCTAGAATTAAACACTTCCTTAATTGTCAAGCCAGGAAGTTATATTTCACTGCTCATATTCAGTCTCTTATTGATTACGCATCCACTCTATGGGACTCATGCAGCAAGTGATAATTCCCTAAAGCTACTCAGCAGATTACACAAAAGAGCACTAAAAGTAGTATTACTCAAACAGACTACTCTCACCGACTCAGACTACATCAACATAGGGGTCCTACCTCTAAAGTCAAGAATGAATTATAACAAAGAAATAATGATGCATAAAATTATGACAGAAAATGCACCCGAAACCATTTGTTCAAAGTTCTCTTTGAAGAATTCGCACCACTTTATAAAACTAAACACTCCTCTTCCTCGGATAGACCTATTTAAATCAAGTCTTGTTAATTCAGGAAGCAGCCTCTGGAACGCTCTTCCGGACGCCCTGCGCCAATCCACCAATACGGATTCTTTTAGAACCAAATATTCTTTCCATTTAATGAACTCTATGAACAAATAAACTTGATTGGTATTTTCTCTTTGTTTACAGTTGTTCATTATCGGAATTATGGTTTATTGTGACAAAATCACGAAGATTTGGCTCTGTAATACATTGTTTTGATGAGCTAATGTTTTGTTGCAAAGTATGCTTACTTTGCGTTTATATTCATTGCTTTACACCCAGTTTTGAACACTACCTTATGATCTACAATGCTTCTACATAATGCGCTTCATGTACATAAACTTATATGTTCTACCATTAAATGATTTTATGTAACCTTTGTTTTCCCTAGTCATAGTTATAGTAAAATAGTTTAGCCCCTCTTTAGGGCGAGGGCCAGATGCAAAAAAAAGCATATCTGTGCTTATTCTTGTCACCCTCGAAAAATAAAGATTTGTCATTGTCATTGTCTCCAAAACGGCTGCTAAGCCACTTACACGCATGCACGCTCACCAGCACACGCACCCACTGGCACGCACATACACACGCATGCACACACAGGAACACACTCGCACACAGGCGCCAAAAGCACAAACACACTAACACATGCAGGCGCGCGCGCACAACAAACAAGCACACGTTGTTTTGCAATACAACAGTTGAAACCACAGAGGATCGGTTCTCCGAAGGGAACAAACTCCTCGCTGTCGTGAATGCAACGGTGCGTGCTTACCGGTGTGGAGCATGCACAGGCCAACGACTGGACATCTCTGCTGCTCGCATACACAGTACAAATGACAGAGTTGACGAATTTGTCTATCGCGTTCATACCTCCAGCAAATTTCTGCCAATGCTCAGATTTGCCTTAAACTTCCGCAAATACTGATATAACCATTATTGGCCCTGCATGCAACGTCACGAATTTTTGGCATAACACCCAGAATTAATATGAATATTTTTAAAGTTCTTTTGGAAACGTTACGTAACTTTACCTGTATTGCCAATATATTCACAAAAAGTTATGGTGATCTTTATTCACCTATTGGTCATGTTTTCTGGAAGTTTGAAACGTTTTCATTGAGACATTTAGGATATATTGAACTTTCAGTGGAGGACCCCCTAAAAAATGACCGCAAAACGTGCTCTTTTGGGCCTTTCAAACTGTTAACCCCTACCTCATTTGAACACAGATTGTATCAAGACTAATCAAGTTAGGTGC
This sequence comes from Littorina saxatilis, assembly GCF_037325665.1. Taxonomy (NCBI): domain Eukaryota; kingdom Metazoa; phylum Mollusca; class Gastropoda; order Littorinimorpha; family Littorinidae; genus Littorina; species Littorina saxatilis. The sequence continues at coordinate 45,472,493 of NC_090252.1, forward strand.
ACAAATGAAACTGTTTTTGAATGGAAATTAAATGGCATTTCCATCGATATGCAGAATTGTTTCTTATCAGCAAATCCTGAATTTGTACATATTTTAGAATACGGGACAAGGGTTTTTGTCAGGTCGATTTTGGGGGTACCCTGACTTCGGCGGCGGTCACATGATACCTAATTTAGAAATCTTTAATCCGAAAAGTGTGCAAGGTAGCCAAGGGAAGGGCCTGTAATGGCATATAAAGTTTGAATAAAATGACACGTGAATGAATCTTTTAGTTGGGGTACGAAAATGGGTGCAATAATTTTTTTTGCTCAGTTTAGATATTGACCAGGCTTGGTGGGATTCGAACCCACGACTTGGGACTTGACATTGTTTGAATACAGTGGACCCGCCCTTTTAAGACCTTGTGTTCATAACCTCTGTAAATTTACCCCCATTTCAAACACCATCCCCCGCGGGTTAGGATGCTCCCCAAGAGGCGCGGCGACTAACGGATTCTGTTTCTCCTTTTATCCTTGTTAAGTGTTTCTTGTATAGAATATAGTCAATGTTTGTAAAGATTTTAGTCAAGCAGTATGTAAGAAATGTTAAGTCCTTTGTACTGGAAACTTGCATTCTCCCAGTAAGGTCATATATTGTACTACGTTGCAAGCCCCTGGAGCAATTTTTTGATTAGTGCTTTTATGAACAAGAAACAATTAACAAGTGGCTCTATCCCATCGCCCCCCTTTCCCTGTCGCGATATAACCTTGAACGGTTGAAAACGACGTTACACCAAATAAAGAAATAAAGAAATTTCAAACACCCTCCTTTGTAAGACCTCAATTTCTTGGATTTTTGTTAGGTCTTTGAAGGGGCGTTGCACGTGCTGTACAGTAGGCGGCGAAAGAAACGCAACTCATTCGCGACCACTGCTGCATTTGATTTTTTGTCATTGTCAAATTGTCGTAAAATATGAACCAGATAAGGTACATCAAAAAGAAAAACAGATTCGTGCAGGCTATTTTACTTGCTGTACGATTAGTGCACGCTTCAAATTTCGTAAAAATGTATATTTTTCAACCAGGTAAAGACAGTTTTGGAGGAAATTCATCTATCAACACGATTATCTAATTAGAATTATTCGCCAACGCGTTACATAAGCACATATTGGGACAATGATCTTCACAGTGACAGTGGGCGTTTATTTCAGCACTGCGAAGCGCACCTTCGGACTTTGTTTGTTTGTCTGTCTGTTTATTTATGTGTGAGTGTGTATGGATGTGCCTGTGTGTGTGTATTTGTGTTTATGAGTGTGTGTGTGTGTGTGTGTGTGTGTGTGTATTAAGGGAGGGGGGACGTATGCTTTTTTTGCTTCATAGTACTTTCATGTGAATAACAATGCTAACAGTTCATTGTTTAAAACAAAATTTAAAAAATTAAAAAAGCGCTGGCATTTTTTTTCTAGTAAGAGCATGTTCGTGTAGAACAAACACTTGGTCACAAATAGCACCTGGTTAACACACACACACACACACACACACACACACACAGCTGAAAACAATATCATATTTCAATCACATTATCACCTTTTATTTTTAAGTTGTTATTATTCCAAAATATTATCATCCAAATATTCAGTTGTAAAGATATTTTTCCTGGTTATTATAAGATGTTTGGTGGCTTGTTGACAGACCAGCTTTTTTGTTGGTCCAAGAAGACCATATCGTCTTTTGTTTCATCTTTATCGACCAAGGCCGAAGGCCACGGTTGATAAATATGAGACAAAAGGCGATATGCTCCCCGAGGACCAACAACAAAATGCTGGTCTGACGACAAGCCACCAAACATCGTTTTTGTCATCATTTTGGTTGTGCAACAAAATGCACAATAACCCACAGGGAGCCGAATTTTTAGAATCCAACTCCGGGCCACAAAGCATCGTTACAGTAGCTCGAGATAACACGTCAACCTTGTATGTGACGTCAAACGTAGCTTGTTGACGCTTTTCTTCCAGTCTGAAAATTTACAGAGCTGCGATCATTCGTGTGAGTTCAGTAAGTGTTGAGCATATTTCTTTTCTTTAAGTGTTTATGACTTTTCGTTGTGGATTTTGCGATTACAGAGATAAGTTCCAAATTGACCATGAGTCGCCGCGGTAATTATCAACATTGATTGGGTCTTTGAGAGTGAATGCTTACAATCGTTGTCCTCGGAAACACAAATCCAAAGCCGCGATGGTTCCACACATCAAACAATCAGCCTGATTGGCTTTTACTTTGACAATCCACGTTTCACCTAAAAGCTCAAACCCATTCACCACCTCGATTTATTGCATGGGGAACATGAGATTTATTTCCCATGTGTTTGTGAATGAAAACTCGTGAAAATGATGACAAATGTTCTTCATCGTATATATATGCATTTGATAATGTACGACGTTAAACACCAAATAAAGAAAGAAAGAACGAAAGAAAAGTGTGTGTGTGTGTGTGTGTGTGTATGTGTGTGTGTGTGTGTGTGTGTGTGTGTGTGTGACTTGGAATAATAGGCCGTGAAAAGTAGGATATGCGCCGAAATGGCTGCGATCTGCTGGTCGATGTGAATGCGTAATGTATTGTGTAAAAAATTCCATCTTACACGGCATAGATAGATCCCTGCGCCTTGAGTCCGAGTCTGGAGATACGCGCGCGATATAAGACTTCATAAATCAAATGTGTGTGTGTGTGTGTGTGTGTGCCTCGGTGTGTGTTATGTGCGGGCGTGTATGTGCGTGCATGAGTATGTGAGTGTGTGTCTTGTACGCTAGGCGATTTTCTCATTGTGACTGGCGCCGTTTTCTGAGCTTGAGATTTTTTTGGATACTGAGTCAGATCTCTGAAACACAAACAAAGAACAACAATGAATTAAATGCGTCTCACATCTAAATAGGGTCGGTGGGCGGCCAATGGGTCATACAGTACACGTGGTGTGATTATGTGTGTGTGCGCGCGTGCGCGTGCATATGCGCGCGCGTGTGTGTGTGCCGGTGTGTGTGTGTGTGTGTGTGTGTGTGTGTGTGTGTGTGTGTGTGTGTGTGTGTGTGAAGTGTGTGTTTCTTTTCTATTTTTAGATTTTTTTTTTAGCTTTTCATGCATTGACATATTGCGTGTTTTCGTTTATTTGATAATTGTTTAATTTAATAATACATTTATTTATTGATTGATTGTATAATCATTCTTCATCAACAAAGAAACAAGATCGGAACTGAAAATTTACTCCCCTTCAAAAGGGGCTATGGCGAGTACAGAATCAATAATTTTGTTTTGTCTCTTCGTTAGTTTGTTGGTTTGTTTGTTGGTTTGTTTGTATGTTCGTTCGTATATTTGCCTTTACCAGCTTTCCAAAATTTCTAGCGTCCTCCATCGTTTCCGGTAGGGGTCTGTGTAGTGTTTCCGGTAGCCACAAGGCCAGTAGCCCTGCAAACAACGCTAATCCTCCGAACACCACCAGAGGGAGCGCTACACCCAGGTGGCCTCCCACTATCACGTTCTGGGGGTAAAAAGGGGATCATCGTCATCACTGTTGTCGTCGTCATCATCATCAACATCGTCATCATTGTCTTTATTATCTAAATCGTCATCATCATCGTCGTCATCATCATCATCAACCTCATCATCATCATCATCAATTATCATTGTTACCGTCGTCATCATTTTTTCACGATCTTTATTAGAACTATCGTTGTTTTCGTCTTTCGCGGGATTCAAACAAAAGTGTCGTCGTCATCGTCGTCGTCATCGTTGTTGTAGTCATCATCGTCGTCGTCATTGTTATCGTTTTCCTCATCCTCATTACTACCATTATCATCATTGTCGTTGGCGCTGTGGCTGAAATGAATATCATCGCAGAATTAGACTTCTTTCACCAGGGTGTCATCAGTCAAAAACTTTGAAATACCGAGTTGTGCCGTCGGGCTTCGAATTTGGATTCGGTTATCAATCGTCGATCCTTAACGATCATTACCGAGAAGTTTCAAATGGAATCCTAAAATTGTGTTAAATACATAGCTCTAATACAGTAGACCTCCCCCCCCCCCCCCCCCCCCCCCCGCATTTTCATACTTTCTAAAGACTTTCTGTTTATGACCTCTGTAAATTGACCTCCATTTTAAGACTCCCCCCATTTTAAAACCTGATTTTCTCAGATTTGTAGAGGTCTTTTAAAAGGGGGGTTCCACCTAAGTCATCATAAGTAGCGACTATGCTAGGCTCTTCAGATTTCCTCCCAGTGAAAAGCTATCAGTCGCGCTACCCAGGTGTATGCATATTTAGGTGTAATCAGCCACCTGCATTTATGACAAAATGACCGAGGTCTTTTACGTGCCACCGTGGTGATACGGGGGTGGAACATGGATACCGTCTCGTCAACGGTTCGTCGGACGCTGATATGAAAAGAAAAGCGCGTCGCACCCCGTAAAGTAATGGCACTGTTCTCAGGGGAGCCAAAGAAACTACAATGGGAAGAAGGATAACTTCCTCATTGGGCATGCTTAGAAATGAGAATGGCTAAATACGAGTTATTCCCCTTTGCTGCATGCTGATCAGGCTGTCTCCTGCTTTGTTATGACTAGTACAGTCGATCTTTCTCATGTTGTGACTTGCTTTATTTTCACATTTTCGGTATTTAAAACAGCAAACACACACACACACACACACACACACATACACTGAAGAAGTTTCCATTCTGATTCGGTTATTTTATTTGGTGCTATATGTTTGCTTCACATTGTTTCTTCTTTTACATTGCTTGAGGTATCCCAATTCGCTAAACACATCCATAATGCATGCATGGCTCATTCGAAAGAGGGCAACTGAACAACTGATGCCCAATAGCAATAAATACTGAACAACTGAACAATAAATAGCAATAAATGATGACAGCGCCAAGTTTTTAAGTACAAAGTGAAATCCTGTGACTGGACAAAGGCACAATTACAAAATACAAATAAAAAAATCGAGGCTCATTTTAAATTAAGTTCTCAGCTCATGGGGAAGCATAAGGTGACCCTAGAAACCGAAATTAGGAGACCTCCCGCCCCCAGGGCAGACTACACAAAAAAAAGGGGGGGGGGGCTAATTTGTGAAAAAGTATAAAAGGAATCGAAAACTGTATACATGTATTTAGTTAATACCCCAAAAATTGTATAGTATATACAATGTCAGACCCTAAAGAAAGTTTGTTAGTCATTGCTTAGGCAAAACAAAGCAAAATAGCCTGTTTACGGTATCCCGACCAACCCTATTTTTCTAGACCAACCCTAGACTTTTTTTTTTGGGCATTTGGAGAAAAAGAAAAAGAAAAAAAAATCAATTTTGTTCCTGTTTTTTTGCAAAATAATTTAAAAAGATGGTTATAAAAAAAAATTAAGAAAAGCCGATTTACCGACCCTCTTTTTGTGTGCCTATGTTACTGTAAACAGACTAAAAGGTACATCAGAAACAACACACCAGGGAGGGTCCAAAATTGTATCAAAATATAGATGGTAGGGAATTCAAAATAAAAAAGACAATAGACAAAACATGTACTTCGGCTCATAGAGCCTTCTTTAATTTTTGACTCATTAAGTCCATGCTCCGAGAGTCCTTTTTTTAATTTTGAATTGCCTACCATCAATTTTTTTTTATACAATTTTGGACCCTCTTTGTACGGAGAGAGTTGGCAATTGTTGATCACATTCTCTCATCTCATTGACTCTCCTTCAGCTCCTTGGTAACATGCGTTCCCGTCTCTGCCAGGATTGGACACAGCAGCAGATAACCGGTAAATATGTAACAGGCATAAATGGCAAAATAGCTCGCCTCGCCTGATAATATATGAGACAACTGTTCTACTACAAAGTCTTTCTTGGGAGGCTTGGCTAATTTACTCGCTCGTTTTACACGGGGTTCCATCGTTTTCTTTTCTAATCGGAAAACCTTGCTCCTCAGTTTGTTGACCTTCTGCCGAAGTTCCGCTTCATGAGGGGATGGGGAGGATGACGACTTTGATGCTTTACATCCTATGTCCTCCAGGATCGCCTGAATGTCATCTAAAAAAGAAAACACACATAAAATAACATAACCATAACAAGTTACAACCTGGAAGAAATTAAAACATGTGTAATTAAATCACAAAATGAAAATAAACAATAGCGTAGGAAGGCAGGCCAGAAATGAAGTGTGTTAGCAACTATGGATACGATGTGGAACAATGATGGAATTGACCTTGTTTGGTACTGAATGGGTGAGGCCATTAGAACTGTACCCACGGAATACGCCCTATATAAGCTTCATATTGATTGATTGATTGATTGATTGATTAGGACAACAGTACCAGGTAAACTCCTCACACACCATGCCTCTTTCTTTCTTTCTTTATTTGGTGTTTAACGTCGTTTTCAACCACGAAGCTTATATCGCTACGGGGAAAGGGGAGGGGGGGGGGGGGGGGGGAGATGGGAATAGAGCCACTTAATTGTTTCTTGTTACACCATGCCTCTAACAGGATATGTTTCCCATCTTTACGTGTTGGAACTACAGGTACAATTTCATCCATCCATGCATCCGCCCTATACAGCTTCTTCTTCTTCTTCTGCGCTCGTGGGCTGAAACTCCCACGTGCACTCATTTTTTTTGCACAAGTGGAATTTTACGTGTATGATCGTATTTAGGCAGCCATACGCCGCTTTCGGAGGAAGCGTGCGGGGTATTTTTGTGTTTCTAAAACCCACCGAACTCTGACATGGATTACAGGATCTTTTTCGTGCGTACTTGGTCTTGTGCTTGCGTGTACACATGAAGGGGGATAAGTCACTAGCAGGTCTGCACATAAGTTGACCTGGGAGATCGGAAACATCTCCACACTTAACCCACCAGGCGGCCGCGACCGGGATTCGAACCCTCGACCTTCCGAGTTAATAGACCGACGTCTTACCACCCCGCCCGTCACCCTATACAGCAATTATCAACTATGTAATGGATGGGTTTAAACATTTTTTGATGTCAGGGTGTTCTTCATGGTTAAAAATCTCTTACCTGGTTGAACAATTTGTGCATCAGGCGACAGGTCGGTGCTGGCTTCATTTGTAGCTACCCTTTGCGATGGTGGCTTCCTCCCACTAGCAACCTGCAAATGCACAGCTCTTTAACTGACAAACTCACAACCAACACCCAGTCACAATGAAACAATTCTCCCAATTTCATGGCATTGGTCTTAGGCCACACAAAAAAGTGTATGTTTCTCGTAAGGCAAAACAAAAAATAATCTGTTTACAGTATCCGGACCAACCCTATTTTTTTCCCACCGGCCCTAGACTTTTTTGGGGCATTAAAAAATGAAATTAAAATATTCAGATGGCTAAAATACAAAAATAAAAAGCCGACCTACCGACGCTATTTTTGGGGGGCCTATGTTACCTTAAACAGACTTTTTTTGTGGCCTAACATGACTAAAGGTGGAGATTTTTTTTCTAAACTTTTTTTTTTAAACCATCTTTTTAACTTATTTTGTTGAAAAGCAGGAAAACAATTGATTTTCGAATACCCCTTTTATTTTTGAAAATGCAAAATAAAAGTCTAGGGTCGTCAGGAAAACATAGGTAGGGTCAGGTGACCAGAAACATACAACTTTTTTGTTGTTGACGCCGACCCTATACTTTTTTTGCCATTTGGGGCTGTTTTTTTGCAAAATAAGTTCATCATATCATCATAATCAAGACGTCGATCCAAAATAAGTAACTTTTTTTTGTTGGCCTTATCATTTTTTTGCGCTAAATGCAAACAGGCATTATTTGATGGGAACAATGCTGTTTTTTTTCAATTCTTACATCAGCCTCAAACTTGTCATTACTCAGCCTGCATTTAATAGTGTGCTTCATTGGTTTGCAAAAACCTAAAACCAATAAATAAATAACCTTCGGTGGTGGATTGGGCACTGCAAACAATGTCGGGACAGCATTCCACACAAGTGATCCTCTCTGCAGGATTGTTTTACTGGTTGGCCTCAAAGTGATCAGTACAAAGCTTGAGACCTTGAACATCAGCTGGCTGCAGCTTTTCAAAGTCCTCTCGCCTTGTGAATTGCATCCATATTCTGCACCTAGTTTGACAATAAAAACAACAATGTTATTGTTAAACTAAGCAAAAAGGAAAGACAAAAAAAGCTAAATCAGATCTTCAGTCTAAATCTAACGCTCTGCCTGAACGCAAAACGGATGAGTGATGTACCTTTGTACTGTAGTTTTCCCGTAAGCAAGGTTTGATAAAGGTTTCGGCAAATATGCCCACGGGTAGTTTGTCATCAAGTGTAAACTGTTGTTTTGTACTGACTGCTGACTCACACTCACAGTCGTAAGTACAGTGTACACATGCACACACAGGTACACACGCAGACACACGCGTACATAGTACAGCTAGTACAGAAATCTCAGGATGAACCGATCCATGCTATGTTTGTAATATTTCATTTGCATATTAGTTCTATAAATACTGTAGTATCATGATTCATAGCAGACAAAAATGCCCAGAGACAGTTGGCTTATCTGAGTGAGTTGACTCGAGCCATTGCATTCTCATTCTGAAGAAGGTAAACCTGATGAAATAATCACTGCACAACCCACCTTTTTTCTTCTTTAGGGAACTTGTGGAAAGTTTTCCCGAAGCAGCTCTGTTTGTAACGGGCGTTCTTGCAACAAAAAGCCGAGCACAATTTACCACCACCTCGCACGCGATCGGTACCTACGCGATCCGCCATTTTGTTTTCGCCGTCAGCATGTAACTAGGGACGATAACCCACAAACACTTTTTCGCATTTTCTTCGCAAGTTCCACGTCTTCCTTATGTACAGTGTTTGGGGGAGCTCACCAGTTGAGCTCTGATAAACAAAGGCAAGTAAGAGAGTAAGCGAGAGTTATTCACCAGCTGAGCGATGTAAGGGGAGATGACTCCGCCGACCCGTGCGACCATGGAGCTCATTCCGACGAGAGAGTTACGTGCCACTGTGGGGAAAAGCTCTGCGGAGAACAGGTAGATGATGCTGAAAGCAGAAGATGCCCCCATCTTGCCGATGTTGGACAGCAGTATTACGGACCAGGTCACGGCTGAAGCAGACAACATTGAACAGTTTATGAGGAAAAGAATGTGAAGAGTGACACGATTAGTGAGCTTAGTAAGGCTGATGGGGTCTATGTCGACCAAAAGAGTGGGATTCCCTGTAGGTGGAGTTCCTGGAGGGGAATTCCCTGTATACAGGGAATCCCACAGGGTGGAGTTTTTCAACTGATAAAACTTGCAAACCATACTCGAATTTCTAAGAAATATCAAAAAAGATTGAAAAACATAAAATTCTACCGATGTCGCCAAGCATCACGTGACTTTCAGCGATATCAGCGACACGCTACAGGAACTAAATCCTGTGGTATTCCCTGAATACAGGAGGGAATCCCCCTCCAGGAACTCCACCTACAGGGAATCCCACTCTTTTGGTCGACATAGACCCCATCAGCCTTAGTAAGGCACTAGGCCACACATGCGCATTGTAACAAGGGCATACGTCACGGGACATGCGCACTGCACGTTTCTCGCCACCATGCCAGAGAATATCTAGGTCGATGTACCACACATGTGCTTGCCTCTACTAAGAAATGAATAAAGCTTGGAACTGATAGGAGTTGCCTCCGTGTATGTGCTGAACTGAAAGACGTTACAAAGAGAAAGAGCGAGAGAGAGTATAAATAGATAGACTGCACAAATTTACACATACACACACAACACACACACACACAACACACACACACACACACACACACACAAACACACACACACGAAAATAAAAGACACAATAAAGATACTCACAGTCCCCGCCATACATAACAGGAAACATGGATGCAATCAATGCCAACCCGCCCACGATCATACTACCACAGTGCATCGCCTGCACAGAGAAAGCATGATCTCATACGGCATACAGAATACTGTATTTCCTTTTTAAATATTTTGTCCTTCATTTTCCAACAGATGACTATCACTGATCTTTTGCCGAAGCTTGTCAAGACACATGTGCAAACAGCCTGCTTGCTGATTTAACTACAAATCATGCACACAATAAAATTCAAAATTTAAGACCCGAAGTTGACTTCGGGAAGTCGTTTTTACCAACACTTCAGTGCCAATGCTTTGTGCAGCGAGCTTACTTCGCCCAAGTAATTTGAGGCTGAATGCATGGGGCCGTCACATACTGCGATTTTCCTAAGATTTACACAGTCACACAGCCGACGTACTGAGTCTTAGAAAAGAGCTACGACAAAGCTACGACTCTGGCTTATGAGATTCCCTCGTAGCTTTGAGCGATAGAACTTGTTCTATCCCCGCGAGACTGTCGAAGGGCATTCGTAGCGCAAAGCCAATGGGCGGTTCTGGCATAGCCCCTTCTTTCTTTCGGCTGGTAACAGCCGGAACCTCGCGGCAAGATCACACGAGAAAGGAAAAAAACCGAGTATTGGTCCCAAAAAGCATGTCGCTTTGGTAACAGTTCGTGTGTAAGTCGTGCATTTTATACGGTAAAAAGACATATGGTAACAGGCGGAACCTCGCGGCAAGATCACAGGAGTTGTCTCGCGTTATCACCCCAGAAGCGCTCATTAGAACGCGTCGTTGCGGCCTTCACGCCGTGACTTGAAAAAATGGCGGACAGTGGCGAACAGCGTCCCTTCACAGACAAATCATGACTTCCTTGACCAAGAGGTGACCACGACTGACCTTTCTGCCCAGCCTGTCCAGCCCCGCCATGGCGATGACGTAACCAATGAACTCGGCCACCGTGGACAGAGTGAAGTTGAGGTACACGTTGCCCCCTATATTGCCCACGTTCAGGCTCAGGCCGTAGTAGATCATGGTACACACAATCCTGGTTGTAAAAAAAGCATCGTCGTCATCGTCATCAGCTGCAGCAGCAGCAACAGCAGCGTCGTCGTCGTCATCGTTGTTATCGTCGTCATTATCATCATCATCATCATCATCGGCGTAGTAATCATCATCATTGTCGTCGTCGTCATCATCATCATCATCGTCATTATCATCATCGTCGGCGTCATAGTCGTCGTAATCATCATCATCATCATCATCATCATCATCATCATCATCATCATCATTTTATTTTTATTTGTTTAATGTTTTTCTTGAGGGTTAAAAAAGTTGCAGGGTTGGGAGAACAACAGTACTATGGTCGGTCGAGGAATGGCAAACACAGAAAACATTTTAAAACTTTATCTTACCAGTTGATGAAGATGATGAGGGTTCTCACGAGCGTTGTCTTGTTGGTGAACATGCGCAGTGCGCTCTCCTTCTTGACGCTGACGTCACTGTCACTGGGTTCTAGCGTGGGAGGGGCAGGCTGACCGTTCATGTGGGCCACCTGGCACGAACACGGACATGTAATGGAACTTTCCACAAAAATGCACAGCTTCAGTCAAGTAATTTTCCCAACAGCGAGTTAACAGTCCTGTACTTACCTTAAAGCATACGCAGGCAAACATTGATAGTTTTCATGTCTGACAAAGCTGTCTGGAACACGAACACACTATGCCAGTCATGCTTCAAATGGCTGTTTACAGATTTGATCATTTCCCTTCGTAAAAGCAAGCGGCCGAGTTGCACAACAGAGGATAGCATGACGGCCTTGAAGTTATTTCAACAGAAAGCCTCCTGCGTTCCTATTTGATCTTTTGAAAGAAGAAGTTTTAGTTGAACAATTATTGACGACAGAAGGCCATCTATATCTCATCCGTGCTAGTTTCTCCGTTTTCACATACTGAAAAAAGGGTTAGACATATATATATAACTAGATGATTACCCGCTTCGCCGGGTACCGGCTTCGCCGGGAAGAAGTAGAGCCGAATACCCGGCTGCGTCTGGGACCCGGCTTTGCCGGGTGTTTGCCGGCGCACCAAGGAAGGGAGATAAACGCGCAAAACACTGGAGAAGATAAGGAAGAGTTGTGGACAGTGACCTTCTAAAAATAATAACGTGCAGTGACCTTCTGAAAATAGTAACGTAGTAACGGGAATATGGATTGACGCCACACGAAGGAAGGGAGATAAACGCAAAACACTGGAGAAGATAAGGAAGAGTTACTGGGAATGGTGAAATGAACAGAAAAACCAAAATCGGTTCAGCGCTGCGCGCTGAGAGCACGTGTTGAAAATTCTCATCGAGCAGGTTGTGTCTGGGGTCTACCTGAATATGCCCACCAAATTTGAAGCAGATCCATCGAGAACTTTGGCCGTGCAGCGCGGACAGACACACAGACAGACAGACACAAGCCGTATATATATATAGAGAGACTAGAGGAATACCCGGCTTCGCCGGAGTGAATCGAGAGACAGAGACAGACAGCGTGGCGGTTCACCACAATCACCTTTGAAGGCGAAGTCCTCTCAAACGGGATTGAGATTTTTAGAGCTTATTTGTAAGCCCTATTATTATCTGTTATGGCTTCTCAAATGCCATAACATACAGACAGACAAAAGCCGCCAGACCCCATCACAAACAGAACTCTACAATCCACAGGTGTTGCCTCCACACACACTCACACACACACACACACACACACACACACACACACACACACACACACACTCACACACACACACACAGAAGCCGTATATATCTATCTATATATATAAATACTAGAGGAATACCCGGCTTCGCCGGGGTGAATCGCGAGACAGAGACAGACAGCGTGGCGGTTCACCACAATCACCTTTGAAGGCGAAGTCCTCTCAAACGGGATTAAGAATTGTAGAGCTAATTTCTAAGCCCTATATTATCTGTTATGGCTTCTCAAATGCCAGAACATACAGACAGACAAAAGCCGCCAGACCCCATCACAAACAGAACTCTACAATCCACAGGTGTTGCCTCCACACACACACACACAGACACAGACACAGAAGCCGTATATATCTATCTATATATATATAAATATATAGAGATAGATAACAGTGGATTTTTCGATAAATAGATTCGACCTTTGCACTTTTACAGTGAGGACAACTTACGGGTACATGCAAGGAAAGCCCATAACTTTTGTCACGACGGTAGTTTCCCTGTCACACTCGACCCCCTTTGAATGAACTTTGTCCCCAAAGTTCCGAACCATGGACCCGCCAAGCTTAGGTCCCTCCCAGGTGGAATGGGAACAGCACGAAAATGATTCAGTGGCCTGAACATTTCATGTCGAGTCCCATCGCTGTCGACGACGCCAAATGTAACCGAGTGCCGAAACACCACAATCATATTTGAAGGCGAAGTCCACTCAAACGGGATTGAGAATAACTGTCATGGCTTCTGGAAGGAAGGCCTGAACATACAGACACACCAAAGCCGCCAGACCACATCACAAACAGAACTCTACAATCCACAAGTGTTGCCCACACAAACACACACACACACAGAGAAGCCGTATATATATATATGTATATCTATATCTATAAATATATAGAAATAGATGACAGTGTATTTTTCGCGTGGCTATAAATTGATTCGACCTTTTCACTTTTACAGTAAGGACAACTTACGGGTGCAATGAAAGCGTTCTGGACAGTGCAGTGACATTCTAAAAATAGTAACGTAGTAACGGGAATATGGATTGACGCCACACAAAGGAAGGGAGATAAACGCTGAAAACACTGGAGAAGATAAGGAAGAGTTACTGGGAATGGATCCAGAGAAAAACCAAAATCGGTTCAGCGCTGCGCGCTGAGAGCACGTGTTGAAATATCTCATCGAGCAGGTTGTGTCCGGAGTCTACCTGAATATGCCCACCAAATTTGAAACAGATCCATCGAGAACCTTGGGCGTGCATCGCGGACACACACACACACACACACACACACAGACAGACACAAGTCGTACATATATATATATATAGATATAGAGATAGATGACAGTGGATTTTTCGGTAAATAGATTCGACCTTTGCACTTTTACAGTGAGGACAACTTACGGGTACATGCAAGGAAAGCCCACAACTTCTAAGGCGAACAACTCTGCAGAGTCTGCTGTGAAGGGCGACGGTAGTCTCCCTGTCACACTCGACCCCCTTTGAATGAACTTTGTCCCCAAAGTTCCGAACCATGGACCCGCCAAGCTTAGGTCCCTCCCAGGTGGAATGGGAACAGCACGAAAATGATTCAGTGGCCTGAACATTTCATGTCGAGTCCCATCGCTGTCGACGACGCCAAATGTAACCGAGTGCCGAAACACCACAATCACCTTTGAAGGCGAAGTGCACTCAAACGGGATTGAGATTAACTGTTGTGGCTTCTCAAAGGAAGGCCTGAACATACAGACACACCAAATCCGCCAGACCACATCACAAACAGAACTCTACAATCCACAGGTGTTGCCCACACACACACACACATACACACACACACACACACACACACACACACACACACACACACACACACACACACACACACACACACAGAGAAGCCGTATATATATATATATATGTATATATAAATGTATATCTATATTATCTATAAATATATAGAGATAGATGACAGTGTATTTTTTGCGTGGCTATAAATTGATTCGACCTTTTCACTTTTACAGTAAGCACAACTTACGGGTGCAAGGAAAGCGTTCTGGACAGTGCATTGACATTCTAAAAATAGTAACGTAGTAACGGGAATATGGATTGACGCCACACGAAGGAAGGGAGATAAACACTGAAAACACTGGAGAAGATAAGGAAGAGTTACTGGGAATGGATCCAGAGAAAAACCAAAATCGGTTCAGCGCTGCGCGCTGAGAGCACGTGTTGAAATATCTCATCGAGCAGGTTGTGTCCGGGGTCTACCTGAATACGGCCACCAAATTTGAAAGTGATCCATCCAGAACTTTGGCCGTGCATCGCGGACACACACACACACACACACACACACACACACACACACACACACACACACACACACACACACACACACACACACACACACACAAGTCGTATATATATAGAAGTTGGCCAAAAAATTATAGCAACAAATTTCAAACCCAAATTAAAGCATTAATTCCTGTGTCATTTAATTAAAACTGTATATGCCAGAGAAGGCCGCTCACTTAACCTTCAGGATCACCTTTTGGATTAAATATTTCTTTTACAGGGATCACGTGACCGCCGCTCAAGTAAGGGTACCCTCAAAATCGACGAGACAAAAACGGAAGAGCCAAATGAAAAATATTCTGAAAGTTTCAAAGCAATCCACCAAGTCATTGCTAAAGTGCAGACTTTTTTGTCATGATACCCCTAAAAATTGACGCAAAAAGTCCCGTTTTTGACCGCTCTTGCGATCGACACTTGCATCAGTAGGAATAGCATAGCACGCGAAATACGCAAGGTAGCAAAACAAAACAATCTGTTCAGGGTAGATAATTGACTTGACTTTCTTCGCGTATGTCAAAGTTGCAAAGTTTTGTCTATTGTGATTTTTTTGTCGATTTTTCATTCGGCTCTTCCGTTTTTGTCTGGTCGATTTTGAGGGTACCCTTACTTGAGCGGCGGTCACGTGATCCCTGTAAAAGAAATATCTAATCCAAATGGTGATCCTGAAGGTTACGTAAACGGCCTTCTCTGGCATATAAAGTGTTAATAAAATGACACGGGGATTAATGCTTTAATTTGGGTTTGAAATTTGTTGTAATAATGTTTTGGCCAAGTTTATATATATATATATCTTACCTTTCGTAGAATAGCGTTCGCTTCATCATAGCGTCCTTTGGAAATAAGCCACCTCGGAGATTCTTCGATAAACCTGAAAAACAAACAAACAAACAAAAACAAAAACAAAAAAACTAACAAATCCTTAAGCTTAAAGGCACAGCTTGTACTTCCCGTGTACTCGATTCGGTTCATCATCATTCGATCCGGCCAGGCTATTAGTATTACGTGGGATAAGGCCATCCGTCCACTTGGTCTCATACCAGACTGATTACTGTGCAAAGTTTGACGTTTTTGATGAATTCATTCTCATTCTGCACAGGAAGCAGTCATGCTCTTCATTTTGGTATGTGTCCAAGTGGATGCATGATCATAACCCACATAAAGGTTGTCCAGATCTGAGATAATGAACAGTCTTCATAGACCGCCACGGTTGGCCTAGTGGTAAGGCGTCCGCCCCGTGATCGGGAGGTCGTGGGTTCGAACCCCGGCCGGGTCATACCTAAGACTTTAAAATTGCCAATCTAGTGGCTGCTCTGCCTGGCGTCTGGCGTTATGGGGTTAGTGCTAGGACTGGTTGGTCCGGTGTCAAAATAATGTGACTGGGTGAGACATGAAGCCTGTGCTGCGACTTCTGTCTTGTGTGGCGCACGTTATATGTCAAAG
Organism: Littorina saxatilis; assembly: GCF_037325665.1. Classification (NCBI taxonomy): domain Eukaryota; kingdom Metazoa; phylum Mollusca; class Gastropoda; order Littorinimorpha; family Littorinidae; genus Littorina; species Littorina saxatilis. Next base: position 45,488,879 of record NC_090252.1, read on the forward strand.
CAGCACCGCCCTGATATGGCCCTTCGTGGTCGGCTGGGCGTTAAGCAAACAAACAAACAAACAGACCGGTTATAATAAACCACACAGACCAGTTTCAATAAACCACACAGACCAGTTATAATAAACCACACAGACCAGTAATAATAACCACACAGACCCGTTATAATAAACCACACAGACCAGTTATAATAAACCACACAGACCAGTAATAATAACCACACAGACCCGTTATAATAAACCACACAGACCAGTTATAATAAACCACACAGACCAGTTTTAATAAACCACAGACCCGTTATAATAAACCACACAGACCCGTTATAATAAACCACACAGACCCGTTATAATAAACCACACAGACCCGTTATAATAAACCACACAGACCAGTTATAATAAATCACACAGACCCGTTATAATAAACCACACAGACCCGTTATAATAAACCACACAGACCAGTTTTAATAAACCACACAGACCCGTTATAATAAACCACACAGACCCGTTTTAATAAACCACACAGACCCGTTATAATAAACCACACAGACCAGTTATAATAAACCACACAGACCAGTTTTAATAAACCACACAGACCAGTTTTAATAAACCACACAGACCAGTTATAATAAACCACACAGACCAGTTTTAATAAACCACACAGACCCGTTATAATAAACCACACAGACCCGTTATAATAAACCACACAGACCAGTTTTGATAAACCACACAGACCCGTTATAATAAACCACACAGACCAGTTATAATAAACCACACAGACCAGTTTTAATAAACCACACAGACCCGTTATAATAAACCACACAGACCCGTTATAATCAATCACACAGACCAGTTTTAATAAACCACACAGACCAGTTATAATAAACCACACAGACCAGTTATAATAAACCACACAGACCCGTTATAATAAACCACACAGACCAGTTTTGATAAACCACACAGACCCGTTATAATAAACCACACAGACCAGTTTTAATAAACCACACAGACCCGTTATAATAAACCACACAGACCAGTTTTAATAAACCACACAGACCAGTTATAATAAACCACACAGACCAGTTATAATAAACCACACAGACCAGTTATAATAAACCACACAGACCAGTTATAATAAACCACACAGACCAGTTATAATAAACCACACAGACCAGTTATAATAAACCACACAGACCAGTTATAATAAACCACACAGACCAGTTATAATAAACCACACAGACCAGTTATAATAAACCACACAGACCAGTTTTAATAAACCACACAGACCAGTTATAATAAACCACACAGACCAGTTATAATAAACCACACAGACCAGTTATAATAAACCACACAGACCAGTTTTAATAAACCACACAGACCAGTTTTAATAAACCACACAGATCAGTTTTAATAAACCACACAGACCAGTTTTAATAAACCACACAGACCAGTTTTAATAAACCACACAGACCAGTTTTAATAAACCACACAGACCAGTTTTAATAAACCACACAGACCCGTTATAATAAACCACACAGACCAGTTATAATAAACCACACAGACCAGTTTTAATAAACCACACAGACCAGTTTTAATAAACCACACAGACCCGTTATAATAGACCAGTAATAAAGAACGCATGCAAACAGTAATCAACACAGACAAGGAACTAACAATACAGATGCTTGATAAGCTACAGAGACCAGTAACAAAACAAAACAACAAGTCGCGTAAGGCGAAAATACAACATTTAGTCAAGCTTAGTCGAACTCACAGAATGAAACTGAACGCACTGCATTTTTTCCGCAAGACCTGTCCACCGCTCGTGGCAAAGGCAGTGACATTAACATTCAAGAAAAGCGCGGTAGCGGTTGCGCTGAGGAGGGTAGCACGCTTTTCTATATCTCTATTCTTTTTAACTTTCTGAACGTGTTTTTAATCCAAACATATCACATCTATATGTTTTTGGAATCAGGAACGGACAAGGATTAAGATGAAATTGTTTTTAAATCGATTTCGGATATTAAATTTTATTCATAATTTTTATATTCTTAATTTTCAGAGCTTGTTATTAATCCAAATATAACATACTTATATATTTTTGGAATCAGAAAATGATGAAGAATACGATAAATGTAATTTTATATCGTTTTCATTAATTAATTTTTAAGCCTCCAAGCTGAAATGCAATACCAAAGTCCGGCCTTCGTCGAAGATTGCTTGGCCAAAATTTCAATCAATTTGATTGAAAAATGAGGGTGTGACAGTGCCGCCTCAACTTTTACAAAATGCCGGATATGACGTCATCAAAGACGTTTATCCAAAAAATGAAAACAACATCCGGGGATATCATACCCAGGAACTCTCATGTAAAATTTCATAAAGATCGGTCCAGTAGTTTACTCTGAATCGCTCTACACACACGCATGCACAGACACACAGACACACAATCAATCAATCAATCAATCAATGAGGCTTATATCGCGCATATTCCGTGGGTACAGTTCTAGGCGCTCTGCAGTGATGCCGTGTGAGATGAAATTTTATACGGCCAGTAGATTGCAGCCATGTCGGCGCATATTTACCTTTCACGGCCTTATTCCAAGTCACACGGGTATGGTAGACAATTATTAACTGTGCCTAAGCAATTTTGCCAGGAAAGACCCTTTTGTCAATCGTGGGATCTTTAACGTGCACACCCAATGTAGTATACACGGGGGGTGGTTCGGACACCGAAGAGAGTCTGCACACAAAATTGACTCTGTGAAATAAATTTCCGCCGAACCTGGGATCGAACTCGCGCTGACAGCGGCCAACTGAATACAAATCCAGCGCGCAGACACAGACACACAGACACACACACACACACACACACACACACACACACACACACACACACATACACCACGAGCCTCGTCTTGATTCCCCCCTCTATGTTAAAACATTTAGTCAAAACTTGACTAAATGTAAAAACCAGTAATACACAACACAGACCAGTAATAAACAGCACAGACCAGCAATAAACAGCACAGACCAGCAATACACAGCACAGACCAGTAAAAAAATAACAACAACCGGGAATAAACAACACACACCAATAATACACAGCACAGACCCGTAATAAAGAGAACAGACCAGCAATTCACAACACATACCAGTATTAAACAGTTCAGCAAAGAAAACACAGATACAACCAGCAATACACAACACAGACTATAATAAACAACACAGACCAGCCATAAACCACTAAAAGCAGTTACAATAAACCAAACAGACCAGTAATAAACAACGCATACGCATGATAAGCTACAGAGACCAGTAATACACAGCGCACAACAGTAATACACACAACAGATCAACACACACCAGTAATACACAACAGATACCCATACACGCCAGTAATACACACAACAGATCCACACACACCAGTAATACACACAACAGATCCACACACACCAGTAATACACACAACAGATCCACACATACCAGTAATACACACAACAGAGCCACACACACCAATAATACACACAACAGATCCACACACAGCAGTAATACACACAGCAGATACACACACACACCAGTAATACACACAACAGATACACACACACACCAGTAATACACACAACAGATCAACACACACCAGTAATACACACAACAGATCCACACACACCAGTAACACACACAACAGATTCACACACACCAGTAATACACAACAGATCCACACACACACCAGTAATACACACAACAGATCCACACACACCAGTAATACACACAACAGATCCACACACACCAGTAATACACACAACAGATCCACACACACCAGTAATAACCAAGGAAGAGCACCGTGGGACAGGACACAGCTAGCTGCAGGTGGCGCCAGTCTCGCAGACCGTAGGCCAGACCGGCCAGGAACAGCAGTCCGAAACACCAGGAGATCTGTAGAAACTGACCGGCCACTGTCCGACTCTTCCGTCCGACAAGCTCCAGTCCTTAAACAAAATGGGTGTTTGTTAAAGTTTGACCGATAGAAGATTTTTGGAAAATAACTCCGTTGGGTTTGTATCGGTTGTGAAAGAGTGAATACCCTTGCTTTACCTCTGACAAATAAAGTCACACGTGCTCGTGTCCACGTGTTTCCGACACATCCCTCGCAAGTGATTGGCCCCTCCAATGTTTGTCCGAGTAAACATCAAGGGTATTCACTCAATTATTTTCGGAATTCGTCTATTAGTAGACAAAAACAAACACAAACAAAAATACCGGCAAAGGAGTTGAGTTTTTTTTTAGAAGAAACCGATGTTTTCTTTTTGTTAATTTTGTCGGTTGTTTTTGTAAACGTTCCTCCAACCGATATTGGTTATGCGGGACCACAAGTAATGTTTTGTTTGTTTGTTTGCTTAACGCCCAGCCGACCACGAAGGGCCATATCAGGGCGGTGCTGCTTTGACATATAACGTGCGCCACACACAAGACAGAAGTCGCAGCACAGGCTTCGTGTCTCACCCAGTCACATTATTCTGACACCGGACCAACCAGTCCTAGCACTAACCCCATAATGCCAGACGCCAGGCGGACAAGTATTGTTGTCGTACTTGCTTCGTTTTGGTTCAACGTTTGAACTATCGTCCAAGTGTCATGCTAAAGAATTCATACCTTCAAATGAAAGTTTGTGTATGTATGTAAAGACTAAAGGACAGAACTGTTGTGCTGTTTCCGAAAATGACCAATCGCAGTAACATAACAACACGCAAACACAAAGGGCCTGGAAAGAGGGGAAGAAGGACGGAACAAAAGAAAGAAAGAAAGAAAGAAATAAACAAAGAAAGAAAGAAAAAAAAAAGAAAAGAAAGAAAACAGGAATAGCGAAAGGAAAAGAAAAGAAAAGTGAGAAGTAAAAAAAAAAAAAACCAGCTAGAAAAAAGAAAAAGCAAATCTAAAAATAGTTTGACAGCAGATTTAGACTTTTTACCCAAAACGTAGACTGACAGGAAAACACCGAAGTTAGCCCCGCCCATTATGAAGCGTAGAGCAACGTAGACGGTGAAGCTTTGAACGAAGGCTCCGCCCACTGCGCAGCCAATATGTAGCACCATGGAAAACACAAATCCCGTCTTCCGACCGAAACTGTCCCAAATAAAAGAAAAGCCAGTTTGTGAGATTGTGGCTGGTAATAGTAGTGACAGTAGTATTCAGAGTTTGCCAAATACCGTAAAGTACCTTGTAAGCGTCAAGTGTCGAGTAAACGCCCACCCACCCCAACCCAAGACACCCCCATCCCTAACACATAATGTCTCTATCTGTGTGTGTGTGTGTGTGTGTGTGTGTGTGTGTGTGTGTGTGTGTGTGTGTGTGTGTGTGTGCGCGCGTGCGTGCGTGCGTTCATGTGTGTGTGTGTGTGTGTGTGTGTGTCACACACACTCTCTCTCTCTCTCTCTCTCTCTCTCTCTCTCTCTCTCTCTCTCTCTCTCTCTCTCTCTCTCTCTCTCTCTCTCTCTCTCTCTTTCCACGGAATTGGCTGATGATTTCGCAAAATGGGCAAGTCAGTTGCAGAGGCCTTAAAGCATTTGTTGCAGAGGCCTCAAACGATTTTTCGGCAAAACGCTGCCGATTTCGCGAAAATGTCAAAAATGTTACCGATTCCGGGTATTCGGCAATTCCGTGAATTCGGCACGACATATACATTACTAGAATGAATACCCGCTTCGCCGGGTAGCCGGCTTCGCCGGGAAGAAGTACTTAGAGCCGTACGCCGGTTTCGCCGGGTCCGAACAATGGACCCGCCAAGCTTAGGTCCCTCCCAGATTCGTGGAATGGGAACAGCACGAAAATGATTCAGTGGCCATAATGCCATTCCTGACCATATCGAGTCCCATCCTTGTCGACGAATGTAACCGTGTTAATCACCTTTGGAGGCGAACTCCACTCAAACAGGACTGAGCAAGTTAGAGCTTATCTCTAAGCCCTTTTGAACTGTTATGGCTTCTCAAAGGAAGGCCAGTACATAAAATTACACAAAAGCCGCCAGACCACATCACAAACAGAACTGAACAATGCACAGGTGTTGCTCACATAGACACACACACACACACACACACACACACACACAAACACAGAGAAGCCGTATCTATAGAGAGATAGATGACAGTGTATTTTTCGCGTGGCTATAAATTGATTCGACCTTTGCACTTTTACAGTGAGGATAATTTACGGGTCCAATTTACGTTCTGGACACTGCGGTGACCTTCTAAAAATAGTAACAGAACGCCGGGAATATCCGAAGATGCCCCCTTCATACCATACGAAGGAAGGGAGGTAAACGCTGAAAACCTGGAGAAGATGAGAAGATAAGAAAGAGTTACTTATAATGGTGAAATGAACACAAAAACCAAAATCAGTTCAGCGCTGCGCGCTGAGAGCACGTGTTGAAATATCTCATCGATGATATTGTGTCCGGGGTGTAGCTGAATACGGTGTCCAAATTTGAAAAAGATCCACCGAGAACTTTGGCGTTGTGATGTGGTGTAGCGGCTTTGGTGTGTCGGTATGGGGGCCCGGGTAGCTGAGGTGGAACCAAAATCGGTTCAGCGCTGCGCGCTGAGAGCACGTGTTGAAATATCTCATCGATGAGGTTGTGTCCGGGGTCTCTCTGAATAAGCCCACCAAATTTGAAGCAGATCCATCGAGATCTTTGGCCGTGCATCGCGAAGACACAGATACACAGACACACACACAGACACACAGACACACAGACAGACACAAGTCGTATATATATATAGATACCGCTTCCATTATCATCATTATTTTTATGGCTAAATTCTGGTAGTTACTCACAAGTCCGAGAAGATGCCGACGAGAAATGATCCAATAAGTTTGCCCACCATAAACAGCATGTCAGCAAAAGCGTGGTACTCCCTTTTATCACACACAAACGCCGCCTGCAAAGAGACACAAAAACAAGGATTAGTTCAATGTTCTTGTTAAATACTTCAGTGGCACGGATCAGTTGAAGCAAGCCCATGGTGTCACAATAAATACTCAGCTCTGATGTGCATATTTTTTAACTGAAAAGGGCATCGTATCGAGCGGAAATCGCCATGTTTCATTTGCTCCTGCTTCAAGCGGCAAAACTCTCCCACATTCCATAAAATCCACAAAAGAGTTATCTTCGGAAATCGTCTTTCCGCGCAAAGTTTAGATCCAGATAACACAATTAAAAACCACACACACAAAAATAACACAAACCTCCTCAGTCAGTGAAAGTAAAGTTCAGATCAAGGAAACACGATTATAAAACACCCGAAAAAAACACAAACCTCCTCAGTGAAAGTATTGGTGAACGTTGAGTGATCAAACACCCACTTGGAACAGGAAGTTGTGCTCCGATTCGAGTAAAGTAGTCCCTCTTCGTAAACCGTCTGGTTCCGGTTCCGGTACAGAAGGCACTGACTGCGCATGACTTTGTTGTCGACGTCATTCGCAGAAACCCAGGGGATGGAGATGTTTAGCAATCTCTCGTGCTCGATTCCCTTCAGGTCGTAAGAATCGTTTTGAACGCCTGGAACTGCGCACCTGTTAGGAAAGAATTTCTTTCAGGTGGGATAAAAGAGAAAAAAATCTATGCATGTGCGGAAGGGGGTGTATGCGCGTGTACACACACACACACACACACGCGCGCGCGCGCACGCATGCATACACACACGCACGTACGCACGCACGCGAACACACACACAAACACACACACACACACACATCACACACACACACACACACACACACACACACACACACACACACACACACACGCACGTATGCACGCACGCACACACACACACATACACACAGCACACACACACTCACACACACACTCACACACACACACACTCACACACACACACACACACACACACACACACACCCACTCACACACACACACACACACACGCACGCACGTACGCACGCACGCGAACACACACACACAAACACACACACACACACACACACACACACACACACACACACACACACACGACTTTACCTATGTTGCGGAGTCTTCATGGAAAAGACCGTCATCAATGTCTGTATGCCGAGAGACATCACCGGGAGACACATGAGGAAGAAAACTCTCTGCTGGTATCGTCCGAACCCGCCTAGGTGTTCCACCACATCTTCGTAACACCAGGTCGGCTTTTTCTCGTCCTAGAAGCAGTGTATATTAAAGGAATAAGTTTGCAATGGATGATTTTCGGAAATAACTCCGTCGGTTTTGTATAGGTGGTGCAAGAGTGAATATCCTTGCACTCTTTCACAACTCAAACAAACCCGACGGAGTTATTTTTGGAAAATGGAAAATTTTATAAGTAAATTTTCATTTGATTAATATACTTACCCCAATCACATATAGCATTGACACAGTCTGAGATGCTAGGTACTGAAAACGCTTACCAGTCTAGCATTTTTAAAGGGAAGCAACCCCATAACCCAAAAAGGCTAAAAATAGCCCTGGTAATGAGCCGGTACCCCATATGGTGGATACTACGTCACTTCCTCTAACAACACATGGCAAATCATACGGCTTTAAAGAAACTAAAACCATACGCGGGGCAGGCGGGAGGGCCTACACTATGTGATTGGGGTAAGTATATTAATCAAATGAAAATTTACTTATAAAATTTTCCATTTTCCAGCCGGAAACGCAGCCGCCGAAACCGCAGAATACGGAAACGAAGACTGCATAGACTGAGGCCGGAAGCCATAAAGCCCGGAGGCCAGTCTGCAGACCATCCCGTCACCGCTGGCAGAGCGAGCGCATGAGGGAGGACCTATGTTTCCGGTGAAAACCGGAAACGCAGCCGCCGAAACCGCGAAAAGCGGAAACGAAGACTGCATAGACTGAGGCCGGAAGCAATAAAGCCCGGAGGCCAGTCTGCGGTCCATCCCGTCACCGCTGGCAGAGCGAGCGCATGAGGGAGGACCTATGCTTCCGGCCGAAACCGGAAACGCAGCGGCCGAAAACGGCCGCCGCTGCTGGTCGACAAAGTCCTGCCCGAAGGGGGTATTGTCACCAGTAGAATGCAGGGAGTGACCCTGCCCAAGTGAACTGTCTCCCGGCAGGGAGTGTCCAGACGCCTCACGGGGGCTGTAGGACCAGTTCGACTTGAAAGCACGCCAGCGGAGGCGGAAACCGCCGAGGCAGGAACTTGCACAGCGGAACCGGAAGGAACCACCAACGAAGCTAGGGAATGAACATCCCCCACAGCAGACGGAAGTACAGCGCTGCCGGAAGCCGAGGAGCGCTGCATCTCTTCCTTGACCGAATACCGAATCTCTGGAACAAGAGACTTCAACAGAGAAGCACAAAAGCCCCCTGCTCCACTAGAGCTAGGCGGAGACATAGGCACAGTCAAATGGTGTTGTGGGAATCGTCAGAAACAACGACAACAACAGGTTTAGAACCAGAGGAAGACTTCGGCTTAATCTTGCCCTTTAAGTCAGACTATCCACGACGTTTATCTGCGTCAGCCATGCTGACTGACAACAACAAACGGAACACAAGGCAAAAAAAAAAAAAATACTGAAAAAACGTAAGTCCAAACGGACAGAAAACTCAGTAACTTCAAACAGTTCAAAGAAGAATAAGACTAACCCAGCTCGCACACTACGGGAGTAGGCAAGCACAGGTTAAAACCAAACATATCGAAGTCAGCCACGCTAACAAGAATACAAATGGCGACAACGCAAACACAGCCACTGATACTACAAGTCCAAACGGACGAAATGACAGTAGCTACAACAGCGAAAAAGTTCGTAAACAACAAACAAAACAAGAACGAGCTCACCAAACAGGAGCCCGCACGGGAGAAAGACAGGTAAAACGTGGCCGGCAGGTGAAAACTTCACACAGACAGCCACGGGAGCGCAAAATTCAGAAACACCCTCTCTCAAGGACGCTGAAAAGTCGTATGATTTGCCATGTGTTGTTAGAGGAAGTGACGTAGTATCCACCATATGAGAGGTAACTCCTGGGGTACCGGCTCATTACCAGGGCTATTTTTAGCCTTTTTGGGTTATGGAGTTGCTTCCCTTTAAAAATGTTAGACGGGTAAGCGTTTTCAGTACCTAGCATCTCAGACTGTGTCAATGCTATATGTGATTGGGAGTAGGAATATGTAATTTAATCGTCTATTAGCTTTTCGTTTTATTTCTCTGTCTCTTTTGTTGTTGTTTCTGTTGGTGGTGTTTATGTTTTTGATTATTGTCTTATTCTTGTTCATCAGGGTTCGGACAGTTGGCTTTACGGTAAGCCAATGAAAACTCTCCAGAGGGTTCCTCAACTTATTTTGAATCTAAGCTCGTTCATATTTTTGTGAAGATTGAGTTTACTGAAAGAATGTGAAGATCTCCTTTTTTTGAGCCAACGTAAAATTGGCGGCTTTACATTTTCTGATGCCAGAATTTACGGAAAACAAGATGTATGTTCATGTGGAGCAGAGGTTCACAAGAGTTATCGAACTTCTCAGTCCCCCGTTCTGACTTTTGGTTGATTCCAGTTCTTAAAGTCAGCGGGGTATAGTGCATGAACATTCCTTTGGTCACAGCGACTTTCACAGTACCCTGAGAGAAAAAAAAGCACATGCATTTCGCACAATATTCTTGTTAAAGGCCCACTCCGCCTCGTGAAATTTAAATTCTTTTATTGATAAAATAATCTTTAGAGGCCGAATCCGCTTCGGGAAAAAAAAGTTCGCCTCACTGTCTAATTCTTTCTTTCTTTATTTGGTGTTTAACGTCGTTTTCAACCACGAAGGTTATATCGCGACAGGGAAAGGGGGGGAGATGGGATAGAGCCACTTGTTAATTGTTTCTTGTTCACAAAAGCACTAATAAAAAAATTGCTCCAGGAACTGCAACGTAGTACAATATATTACCTTACTGGGAGAATGCAAGTTTCCAGTACAAAGGACTTCACATTTCTTACATACTGCTTGACTAAAATCTTTACAAACATTGACTATATTCTATACAAGAAACACGTAACAAGGGTAAAAGGAGAAACAGAATCCGTTAGTCGCCTCTTACGACATTCTGGGGAGCATCGGGTAAATTCTTCCCCCTAACCCGCTGCGGGTCGCACTGTCTCAGATCTGGTCAGGCTTTACTTAGGCACATTCCAAAAATGAACATTCTGACTGCTTGCTGAGGTGACTCGGAATTTTTGGATGAATTAATTTCTGAAAAAGGCTCCTCTGCCTTTTGCGAAGTAATTCTTTAAGAAAAAAAGCACCCCACTGTACACCAAGTGACGGGATAGTCGTATCCCATTCTATATAACCTGACCAAACCTGAGACAAACTTTTTTTTCCGAAGCGGCTTCGGCCTCTAAAGGTTTATCAAAGAAATAATTTAAATTTATTTAGCATACTTCAATGTCTGATTAATGTTTTAGTGTAGCTACTTCTCATGCTCATCACATCGCTAAAAACTTCACCGTTCCAACCACAGCAACCGCAGCAATACCTTTGACACATCAACAGTCATTCTTCTTCTTCTTCGTCTTCGTCTTCTTCTTCTTCTTCTTTTCCTTCTTCTCCTTCGTCTTCAAGGAGTTATAAACACTTCTTATTCCCCCCTCTGCTTCTTTGCCTCTGTAAACTTGTAGGGGTAGTTATTTTTCGATAATGACCCAGCAACCAAACAAATAACGACCCAGCAACAGCCTGAATCCTCGATAGTGCAATGGGTTGAGAGGTTGTTCTGTTTCGGTACTACTTTTTACGACTGAAAAGTTCCGAACGCTCTAATGTACGAAGTATACATCTCTGGAGCAAACAATACAAACATACCGCATTTAAATGAACAACTACAGGCCTGAACACATGAATCTCCATATAAAATCCATGAGTTCGGTTGTTTTCTGAATCTCATCTGCCGTGCCGTCAAGCCGTTCATCACAAGCAATTTCCCAAGGCAAGTAACTCATACTTTGTCTAGCGACAAGAGTAGTTCCCCTTCTTTTCACTCAGTTCCTTCGACAACAGACTGCAATCCGACGGTCAGTTTTCAACAATATTTCATTTAATAAACAGATCACACGCAACCAACTGCACACATCTCATCAATTTAAACAACATAAAGGGGTTTCATACACTATTTTCCCCAGAAAACTGAACTTCATACAGTTTTTAACGTTGGAACACGGGTGCAAAAGTTCGTCTGCTAGTCCCATTTGACGAAAAAACATTATCCTAAGCGATACTAAAACATATACAGAACACACAATATCTGCCTTTGCCGCCACGGCAGAATAACAGCATATCTGTGTACTTGATTTTAGCCCAAAATAGGAAAACTGACAAGAAGTGTTAACAGAATGGAATGATTTGCACGGAACTATACAACCGCGCATTAATCGATCGCCTGCGCAGGTTGACTGGTTGAGAGAATAGGATTCGATCAAACTTTCGCAAAAAAACTCCTCTTTTCTTTGAATAACTGAAGAAAGGAGGAATAAAGAGGTTACACACCTCGTCTCAGTGATTATCAAAAATAATGGTCTCAGTTCGCGGTCATGAAAAAGCTCGCTAAAGCTCGCATTTTTCATGATCCGCTAACTTCGACCATTATTTTTGATAATCACTGAGACTCGGCGTGTAACCTCTACATACTCCCCCAAGGGAAAATGTGTGACATAGTAGGAGCAACTTATGTGCAGTATGATATCCTTATATATCAGGCAAAATACGTGCCACTGCATCATGGCCGCGTATCAAGTCAAGTCAAGTCAATATTTATTTTTAAAAAAACCCACTAGGGTTACATGAATAAAATGTGACCCTCCACCACGAAATGAGTCGCATGTCACCTCGCGCGGTTCTGCGCTAGGCTTAATGTAAGTCCGGGGAGTGTATGCTAACAGTGTGAGGGTCACCTTAGTCACAGGCTTATAACTCAAACAGTTTTCGCTCTTTTCTAAAACGGGTTTCACCACTGGATAGAGCATAACAAACTCTTTAGGAAAATGTAAAAATATGAAAATCATGCAAAGGTGACATGCGACTCATTTCGTGGTGGAGGGTCACAAATAAATAAAAATTGCAATAAACACGAAGTATCTGAAGGTCGTGTTTGTCACCCCGTATATTCAAGGCTATACCGAGCATGCGCCGCCGTACCGCCGCGATTGTTGGCTTAGGTGTGCATGTTGATGCTGTGTGGTTTCCAACGCGCGGAGGCAATTTTATTCCGATCCAGACGTTGCGGCGGTGCGCTACCACACAGTTTTAACTGCTTCATTTCTTTTTGAATTTTTGGACAATCAACGCAGGACACATCAATGAACGAAATAGTTTATCAACAAAGAGGCGTGTAGAATGGGATGAAAGTGGGCGAACATGATTGAGTGAGGACAGAATCTACAGCAAGTCGGTTCGTATGTTCGTTAACGTGTATATTTCTCGTTGAAAACCACACATGTAATAGATACAAACCTTACTCATATTCCCACAACCAAAAATTTAAGCTGTACGTGGTTTCAAAGAGACACATTTTTTTTTCAATGGGAGACACTTGCCGTGAAGTTGGTGACAACGCTTTGTTTACACCTGGCGTCAGCGCGCTCTCGGTATAGCCGAATATACGGCCTGTTTGTAGAGTCGGTATCTCTTACTAAGCTTGCTAACTTACACTATGTTGACATTCAGTTAAAAGTGCAAAAATTTTAAAGCGAATCCAAGGAGGTTTGGAAATTATGTGCTGCGCTTAGCTATGACCAACTCTCTCTGTGTCTGTCTGTCTGTCTGTCACTTTCTCTCTCTCTCTCTCTCTCTCTCTCTCTCTCTCTCTCTCTCTCTGTGTCACACACACTAACAAACACTCACGCACACACACTTCCACACACACAGACACAAACGCACGCATGCTCGCTCGCACGCACGCACACACACAGATCTCCGTACAAACACACACACACACACACAAACATACACACACGCGCACACACACACACACACACACATACACACACGCGCACACACACAGACACAGACACACACACACCATCTACACTCACGCACACGCCCTCCACTCTCACACAATCCCCCCGCCCCCCCCCCACACACACATACACCACAACGTCCAAGTCGTTTCACACAGACTCACAGATGATGACAAGGGTAGAGGTTGATACGTATGCGGTGTTCTTCTCTGGCCGTTGGAAAACATTTCACTCTACCAACGTGCACGGTTTGTCAATCAAACAATATACAATAAACCTCACATCCACTCTGCAAGAGATCCTAAAATATGCCACGGTTCATAAAATCTACAACTGGACATTTTTTCTCAACGTCGTGTAACACAAAGTCGCTCTTTTTAGAGTAACAAAATATCGACGTCGTCATGGAACTGAAGGCGTATTTCATTGTACACAGATTTTCAGCAGAAGGCCAAAGCTGATTATTCAATCAATCAATGAGGCTTATATCGCGCATATTCCGTGGGTACAGTTCTAGGCGCTCTGCAGTGATGCCGTGTGAGATGAAATTTTATACGGCCAGTAATTGCAGCCATTTCGGCGCATATTTACCTTTCACGGCCTATTATTCCAAGTCACACGGGTATAGGTAGACAATTATTAACTGTGCCTAAGCAATTTTTGCCAGGAAAGACCCTTTTGTCAATCGTGGGATCTTTAACGTGCACACCCAATGTAGTGTACACGGGGGGGAGTTCGGACACCGAAGAGAGTCTGAACACAAATTTGACTCTGAAATAAATTTCCGCCGAACCTGGGATCGAACTCACGCTGACAGCGGCCAACTGAATACAAATCCAGCGCGCTACCAACTGAGCTATATCCCCGCCCCAAAATATTATGAAAATAGTGTTTATATGTGTACCTAGTATGGATAAAAAGATAAAAGAATGATAAGTCTTGTATTGTCCATCGTATTTTAGAGAATATTTCTCATTGAGAATGATTTACTTGTGTATACCATCAAAATCGCGAAGAATTGAGTTACGCCAAAATTACAGGACGATGACCGGCACGGTTGGCCTAGTGGTAAGTGGGGGGTCGTGGGTTCGAACCCCGGCCGGGTCATACCTAAGACTTTAAAATAGGCAATCTAGTGGCTGCTCCGCCTGGCGTCTGGTATTATGGGGTTAGTGCTAGGACTGGTTGGTCCGGTGTCAGAATAATGTTACTGGGTGAGACATGAAGCCTGTGCTGCGACTTCTGTCTTGTGTGTGGCGCACGTTATATGTCAAAGCAGCACCGCCCTTCGTGGTCGGCTGGGCGTTAAGCAAAACAACAACAAAAACCAACAGGACGACGATATGCGGCTGTTCCATCCAGAAATCTCATTCTGATCATCATCGCTCCACGCCTATCGCCAGTTATCTCTTTGACCAGACACTAAAGTCCTACGCGAATCTATCAAAACAAGAATACAGAGTTATCTCCCATAATTATGTTGTTCGCGAGCAACGGTGTTCGCGAGACGAAAATGATTGCAGATTGGCCGACTTCGACTGTGATCTCCGTTCTGTTCTTCATAGTTATGATAAAGACATCGTTCTAAGGTCAAAACAAGTCGAAATTTTGGGACTGCTGCCGGAAGGAAACCGTAATATAAGGTTGCATCACTGTCAGAAAAAATCGTCTGCTCCAGCGAGCGTCGAAACCAAACGGTTGATTATCACGTGACACTTTTGCCATATTTAGAGTTGTTTGCACAGTAAATACAGCCGCGAAAAATAGCTCGCTTGAAACTGTCTTACATATCAATTCCTTTGTAATTTAAAAATTACACAACACCATGAAAAATCATTATCGACGATCGCGAATCTGCTTATATCCATAACACATTACGAAAAGATCTAAATATGTAAAAAAAAAATCGATTTCCTCGCCAGACAAGGAAAACCAAGGCATCCTGTCAGGGATAGAATGAGCCGAACTCATTTTGACCTGAGGTCAGGATGCCAGAAATCTAGCATTGCATATTTTATTTTCAACAATAGTCTTTGTCGTCTGTATATGTGACCCGCCACCACGAAACGAGACCTCAAATATACGAGAAAGTCGTACAGGTCTGGAGGTATATTTTCAGAGATTATGAGGAGTAAATGTACAACGGCATTGTCTTAACAAATTGAAGCGTTAGATCGGAAGAGGGAGGGGTAACTGAGGAAGGACGGAAAGGGGATTTTCACTGTTTTTGCTAATAATTTTGTGACCCTCCACCACGGAATGAGTCGCATGTCACCTTTGCATGATTTTCATATTTTTACAATTTCCTCAAGAGTTTTTTTTATGCTCTATTCAGTGGTGAAAACCGTTTTATAAAAGAGCGAAAACTTTTTGAGTTATAAGCCTATGACTAAGGTGACCCTCACACTGTTACCAGACACTCCCCGGACTTATATTAAGCCTAGCGCAGAACCGCACGAGGTGACATGCGACTCGTTTCGTGGTGGAGGGTCACATATACAGACGACAAAGACTATAGGTTATCAAAACACTGTGCAGTCACAGGTATAGATAGAAAAGTAACGGGCGCAGTGGCGTGGTGGTAAGACGTTGGCCCCATAATCGGGATGTCGTGAGTTTGAATCCCGGTCGCTGCCGTCTGGTGGGTTGAGAGTGGAGATTTTTCTGATCTCCCAGGTCAACTTATGTGCAGACTTGCTAGTGACTTACACCCCTTCGTGTGTACACGCAAACACAAGACCAAGTGCGCACGGAAAAGATCCATTAATCCATGTCAGAGTTCGGTGGGTTATAGAAACACGAAAATACCCAGCATGCCTCCCCCGAAATCGGCGTATGCTGCCTGAATGGCGGGGTAAAAACGGTCATACACGTAAAAATCCTCTCGGGCTAAACACATGAGTGAACGTGGGAGTCTAAGCCGACGAACAAAGAAATAAAAAAACCAAAATGAAGTGCGTGGGAGTTTTAGGACATTAACGCAGAAGAAAAAGAAGAAGAAGAAGATGAATATGAGAAAAAACAAGTCGCGTTAGACGAAAATACAACATTTAGTCAAGTAGCTGTCGAACTCACAGAATGAAACTGAACGCAATGCAACGCAGCAAGACCGTATACTCGTAGCATCGTCAGTCCACCGCTCATGGCAAAGGCAGTGAAATTGACAAGAAGAGCGGGGTAGTAGTTGCGCTGAGAAGGATAGCACGCTTTTCTGTACCTCTCTTCGTTTTAACTTTCTGAGCGTGTTTTTAATCCAAACATATCATATCTATATGTTTTTGGAATCAGGAACCGACAAGGAATAAGATGAAAGTGTTTTTAAATTGATTTCGAAAATTTAATTTTGATCATAATTTTTATATGTTTAATTTTCAGAGCTTGTTTTTAATCCAAATATAACATATTTATATATTTTTGGAATCAGAAAATGATGGAGAATAAGATGAACGTAAATTTGGATCGTTTTATAAAAAATTTTTTTTTTTTACAATTTTCAGATTTTTAATGACCAAAGTCATTAATTAATTTTTAAGCCACCAAGCTGAAATGCAATACCGAAGTCCGAGCTTCGTCGGAGATTCCTTGACCAAAATTTCAACCAATTTGGTTGAAAAATGAGAGCGTGACAGTGCCGCCTCAACTTTCACGAAAAGCCGGATATGACGTCATCAAAGACATTTATCAAAAAAATGAAAAAATGTCTGAGGATATCATACCCAGGAACTCTCATGTCAAATTTCATAAAGATCGGTCCAATAGTTTAGTCTGAATCGCTCTACACACACACACACACACACACACACTAGACAGACAGACAGACAGACAGACACACATACACCACGACCCTCGTCTCGATTCCCCCCTCTATGTTAAAACATTTAGTCAAAACTTGACTAAATGTAAAAAGATGAAGAAGAAGATTGAAGCAATACAAGACTGGGTACGGTTAGACTAACAAGACGAGCCAACAAGACGCTAGGTTTATGCAGAGACCTATGACCTATTTACAGATGCATAACATTGAAGTTGACCTACTGTTGATAACCCAGGCAGAGACGGTAGAGTTCACCGTTTGTGTACTCAACAGTCTCTAACTTACCAAAGCACCTAACCAGACGGTTGACCTTCACGTGTCAACATTTGATCCGCCTAGGTAAACTTTCTTGTCGTGATAGATTGTCCGCGTAACTGACAAAAATGTCAACAAAGTCACAGAAACTAGGACTAGTAACAGATTCAGGGGAGAAAAATGTGACATCATCCCCCCTTATCCCCCCCCCCCCCCCCCCCCCCCGGTCAAGGGCCGGAATTATCCATGTACGCTGTATTCACTTCTACTTTGCCAGACTTTTTCTCCCGAACGAAGTCCTTAATTGAGCTCGAAATCGACTTCGCGAAGTCTTCGTGAATTCTTTTTACACCCCCGGTATAGGGGTGTGTATAGGTTTCACTCGATGTGTTTGTGTGTTTGTGGCGGTGTTTGTGTTCGCAAGTAGATCTCAAGAATGAACGGACCGATCGTCACCAAACTTGGTGAACAGGTTCTATACATTCCTGAGACGGTCCTTACAAAAATTGGGACCAGTCAAACACACGGTTAGGGAGTTATTGGTGGATTAAAATTATACAACGACTTATAGACGGACACCCCCGTTGGTCAAAGGGAAATAACCATTCTCACTGCCACCAACTGAGAAGGTTATTTCCCTTGACGGGGGTGTTTTTTCTATCAGAGGAATTTCTTGTTTACCGAAGGTTCAGTGCCAAAGCGTCGTGCAAACAGCTTCGCGAAGTAGACTTTAACTGCCCCTGCATTCCATTGTCCAACCGTAGACGTTCAAGAATTTCGAGACAAACACTACAATGCGGAAACACTGAAGGTTTTATTCCGGGATGTTCCCCCGGACAAGATTTTTAACTTTTTAAAAGAGATCAAGATTTTTTACAAGATTTAAAGTACCAGAAGTGAAAATTATTAATTTTTAGAACCTTCTTTTACAGTGATAGATTTGAATGTAAATAGTCTGAAACGTAGAACTTGCCATATGAAGGGAAAAGAAAATAACTGCATCGGTCTCGAATAGCAGCTAGCATCTGCTGAAGAGACATTAAACCCCAAAAACCAAACCAACCAAACCATTGTCCAACCAGAGTGCTTTACAATTTGTGAAAAGCACTGATCTTGTGCAAGACGACAACCAGCATCACGCGACAGGCCCTCACATGGAACCCGCAGGGCAAGAGGAGACGAGGCCGGCCGAGAAACACCTGGCGTCGTGACTTGGAGGCAGAGGTGAAACACATCGGCTACACCTGGAGACAACTGGAGAGATTGGCCCAGGATCGGAGTGCCTGGCGAGCTCTTGTTGGCGGCCTATGCCCCGGACGGGGTCAAACGCATAAATGAAAATGAAATGAAATGATGATCTTGTGTCGCTGTTTGAGCAAACAGCGGTCATAAAAGCGTTTTTTTCCATTTGATTTGTCTTTTTTCCACATTTTTTTCACAAAAAGAGGTTTGTCTTTAGTTACACTTGACCTTAAATGATCATATGACTGCATCACTTTCTACCGATTTATTCTTACGAGTCAAGCTGGAGTAGACAAGATCCGCCCGCCGCGGTGCTTTGAAATGGAAACACGCACATTAAAATACATGCGCCAGCCGCACATCCTTTAATGACATACGATACCGATGCATGCACAGCCTGGCGAATAATGTTCAACTGCTGAAAGGACGAAGTCAACGAGACAAACTTCGTTCTCAAAATTCCCAGTCAGTTCCTTGAGACACAAACAGAAGAAGTGACAGAATATTTACGAGTCACCATAACATTCACTCTATGACGTCTTTTCGAACTTTGTTTTGGCTTTTGACGTCAGTGATTTCATTTCAAAAGGGATGATCAAAAAGAGACGTCTTGTTGGCTCATGTAAATGTAGCCTATTCGATGCTAATTTTTGTCTGTCTGTGCGTGCGTGCGTGCGTGCGTATGTATGTATGTATGTATGTATGTCTGTGGTAGAAACTTTAACATTTGACTGAACACCGAAATGCTAATTTTACCTGGTTATTATTTAAGCAACAGCTTCAAAGTATTGAAGCAATGATCAACATTTCGTCGGCACGTATGTAGTTAAAGTGTGTATCCAAAGAAAACGGGTGGTGGGGGATTTTGGGGGGGTAAAAACAGGTGACTGGTTTGTGTCGTGTGTGGTATGTAGACCAGGTCAGGGGTCAAGGTTAGGTCAGATCGCGTGAAGGATTGTGGTATAGATACAGTTATCACCGAGCTGCAGTTCGCCGATTCGGAGAAGACGATTTTACATTGTTCGGTTTCGTAGCTCCAGAAAAATAGATCAAGAAGATACCAAAGGAGATTTCCTACAGGTTAATCTGCACAGCGTGTTTCCAGTGTCTGCGCGAGGAAGCGCAGCGCTGTCGAAAGCGCAGTGTCGATCTGGCCATCTCAGGCAGTCGTGTAAGTAAGTAGGCTACAGACAGACAGATCTAGATCAAGTGTCTCGCACTCTTGCACCGTGTCACCTATGCCGACTGTGTGTGTGTATGTGTGACGGAGTGATTGAGTTTGTGTTACTGTTTGTTGATTTCTTACGTGAGCCTTGAAGGCTTCGCCTCTTGTTTTGTGTTTTGTTTTTTCATCGATATCGACGTTTGCATGGCTACATGGCTTAAAGACTTGGAGCTTAGACTTCGATCAACCTGGCAATACAATGTCGGCAAAAGGGTGTGGACAGACGCGTTTTAATGATACGTTCGTACACATACAAGTAGGGGAAGGGCTCCTAATATGGACCACTTTTTGTTTCATGCTGATAACTAGCTTGTTTTCTTGCGAAGAAGTTTCATTTTGTGGTTGGTAGTCCTTCTCTCTTAGGTTAACCGTTAAGCCTAATTAGAGTGAAATAGCTTTGATAGACATTCAGCAAAAATTAAATACACAAAAAATCACAAAGGGTCCATATTAGGAGCCTGGGCGCCTAATATGGACCGGTGAAGCGGCCTTCACGAATCACTGTAAAAAGCCCCCTATATTTCAAAATAACATGATACAACTTAGTGTACAAGTCAGCCTAATTAAAATATGCTCTAGATTTATCTGTTTCGGGTTGATGAGAGCATTATTTGAAGCACACCAGGAAACTAAAGAAGCTTATCAAAAACAGAGTCAAAATAAGTGAAATTATCAACTTCCACGAAAAGCACACTTTTTGTGGCATTTTTTTTTAAATCTCGAGGGCAAGTTATAGGTTATTTCCAGCAGGCTTCTTAATGAATTAATGAAAATAGCCTTTAGCTTTTATTTTCTTCGATTTGTTGAAGGTGGTCCATATTAGGGGACTCGCACATACTTTGAGATTTTGCTATTATTTTTTTGTTTGCAGTAGAAACTCGGGGTCAACACTGCTAAAATGTAACAAATACGGTTTTAGCCGACCACGAAGGGCCATATCAGGGCGGTGCTGCTTTGACATATAACGTGCGCCACACACAAGACAGAAGTCGCAGCACAGGCTTCATGTCTCACCCAGTCACATTATTCTGACACCGGACTAACCCCATAATGCCAGAAGCCAGGCGGAGCAGCCACTAGATTGCCAATTTTAAAGTATTAGGTATGACCCGGCCGGGGTTCGAACCCACGACCTTCCGATCACGGGGCGGACGCCTTACCACTAGGCCAACCGTGCCGGTTTGGAGAAAAGGCTGTCAGGTTAGCAAACAAACCTTTTTGAAGCCAAACTTTAATAACAACACTTTCAAGCAAAAACATTCATTGGAATGGTCCTTATTTTTTAGGTGCTTGAGTAGTTCTGTGATGGTAGTAGCTTTGTGCAATGTGACTCTAGGTTCAGGTGCTTGAGTAGATCTGTGATAGTCTGTTAATACTGTTGTTTTAAACTGTCTAACTGGCTAGATTATGATTATATAATTTTATGTGATGATCTGACTAAATGATAATAATTACGTGTACTACTTACTTTTAAATGGATTATAATTTTTAGGTATTGTTCTAGTATTCACTAATGTTGCATTGATATTACTGGCACCCCTTTTAAACTGATATGGTTTTTACCTTTACAAGGCGACGATGTGAATTTGTGATGTAGATATGTGGCTGGTTATGTGTGAGTATGTAAATAATTGTGTGTGTGTGTGTGAGTTGTGTCTGTGTGTGCATGACAGTGTAATGTACGTATGTATGCATGGTGATGTGTGTCTGCACATGTGTCTGGTTGGTTTTTATTACACCCCCGGTATAGGGGTGTGTATAGGTTTCACTCGATGTGTTTGTGTTCGCAAGTAGATCTCAAGAATGAACGGACCGATCGTCACCAAACTTGGTGAACAGGTTCTATACATTCCTGAGACGGTCCTTACAAAAATTGGGACCAGTCAAACACACGGTTAGGGAGTTATTGGTGGATTAAAATTATACAAGGCCTGGTATAGACGGACACCCCCGTTGGTCAAAGGGAAATAACCATTCTCACTGCCACCAACTGAGAAGGTTATTTCCCTTTGACGGGGGTGTAGTTCCTATCGGAGGAATTTCTTGTTTTATTTTTACCGTGCCGTTCCAAGATGAAATCCTTTTGCAAATTTGGTGAATAAATATCTTGTATCTTGTATCTATTTAACATGTGCCTTGTAGACATATTATAACATTTGGTTTAAACAAAACTTTATTCAATTTTAATCATGACAAGAACAATGCATGGATGATTACATACTCAAGCATATAATGATTATTTTAAGCAATCATAGTAATTACAAAACAAAGGTTAGCATGATGGCGGAATAAGTACATTAGCTCATTTCAGGAAACGAAAAACAAAACAAAAGACAAAACAGATACACAAACAAGCAGAAAATGGGAAGGGGTTGGTGATACAGGAGGTGGGGAAAGGGCAGCTAGCTAGTAGCTAGCTTAAGGGAAAAAGAAGAAGAAGAAGAAGACTTGGAGCGCCAATATTTGAGGGGATTTTTTCAATTGTAATAAGTGCACATAAGACACTCGCACAAAGTTAATGCGTATTATAACATTTCTTCACATCTCTTTTAGTTTTACACTGAAAAACATAAAAACGTAAAAATATTGATTTATCTTTCTGTTTTGAAACACAGGTGTGTGTTGTTGTTTTTTCTCATATAATACAACAGTCATAGCAAATTAAACTTTATCATATCAAAGATCGTGAAGTGTTTATAGGCTAAGTAAAATGCACAGTTGAATTTGGAATTATCTCCCCTTCTTTGGGGCATATACGACAGTCGGTGCACCTGGGCTGCAAAGTGAGATAGTCGATGTGTAAGGCCTAAAAAAAAATAGGTGTGGTTACGGTAACCCGACCTACCCTATTTTTAGGGGCCGACCCTATAACTTTTTATTACATTTGTCTAAAAAAAAAACTAAAAAAAAAAAAACCGAGTGCAGAAAACGCAATGAAAGCGAAAGCGCTGGAGTCGCACACTTATTTCCCTGTCAAGTAGGTTTAATTCGTACACATTAGAAAAAAAAGTAAAAAAACAAAAAGTGATTGCCTACCTTCCTACCCTATTTTTTGTGGCTATGTTACCTTAACCACACCTATTTTTTTGGCTATGTTACCTTAACCACACCTTTTTTTTTTGGCCTAATGAGAATCGTGCCAAAGAGAGTATAGGGACTACCGTACGAGATAAATCACATTCTTTGATTATACCAAAATATAAAATAGTCTTCTAGTATTGCGTACAAGAAACATCAGATGTGTAAGGAGGAATTGTGCCAAAGAGAGTATAGGGACTACGAGATAACAGAGTATTCTACTTACTCGGAGCCACATTGAAATTATCAATAATGTTTGGACAAACATACTTAACTCTTACCGTAGGCAGAAAGCAAGAACACGTACATGTCTTTCGTACTGTTGTCCATGCCCGGACCCCTATCAGTTACAATCACAGGAAATTTTTTCGTAAGTAGTATTTATGAATCCCTGCGTTACCTTTGTTGTAATGATGTGTTTCTATTCGAATTAGTGTAACGTGTCTCTCCGATATGGCTCGAAATAGCGTAATTACGGTACATGACGTTTTCGTGGGCTAAAATTAGATCAGTCTCTCAATTCGCATGCATATATTTCCTGAAGCATCCGAGCGATTTCAGCAAAATAAAAGACACAATGCCGAGCGGCGTCCACATAATCACATATAAAAAATAAAATAAAAACCAATTGACAGTGACATTTATTTCACGGAACTGCAATGCTATTTGCACGGAACTATTTGTCCATAACGTACCATTGCCCACATTTTGAAAAAAAATGGCCTCAGAAGCGGTTAAAGAGACCGTACTCTGAAAAATATGCATGTTCAGTAAGCGCTGTTTCAAAGTATTCACGATCTGTTCTGTCAAAAAACCAGATAAAGTTATACCTTCAGAAAACTTGAAATTATGATACTCTGGTGAAATCATTTTGCATTAGAACGTAAACGAACTTGAGTTGTGATATTCCTAAATAGGGCAAATCTTTATCTGGGCGAACTTGAGTTGTGATATTCCTAAACAGGGCGAATCTTCATCTGGACGAACTTGAGTTGTGATATTCCTAAACAAGGAGCATCTTCATCTGGTCGAACTTGAGTTGTGATATTCCTAAACAAGGAGCATCTTCATCTGGGCGAACTTGAGTTGTGAGATTCCTAAACAGGGCGAATCTTCATCTGGGCGAACTTGAGTGAGTACGGGGGAACCCTCCATTTTATCCAGCGTATTCCCTCCGTTCCGTTAGCGTAGGTGCCGTTCACATAAGGACCGGTGAGGTGGCTCTCCCCGCATTTGATGAACCACCACGCCCCGTGCAGTTTTACTGCGCAGTTGTTATTCCTGGGTTTGATGTCGTTGTCGGCGTCGTAGGTGGAGAACTGGTAGCCGCTGTGCAGTGCCAGGCTATCGTCTGTTAACAATAAAGAGTTCATGGATTATTTTGAGGAGAGAGGGGTTAAGAAAGCAGAGGCGGATCCAGGGGGGGGGGGGGGGGGTTGTTCTGGGGTTTCCGGACCCCCCCCCCCCCCCCAGCCACAAAAAAAAATAATTGAAAATAAAGAAAACGTATGGCACGCACCAGATTGCTCCATTTTCCTTGATTTTCATCAACATTTTTTCGGGGGGCATGCCCCTAGACCCCCCTAGGAGCCGGCCTTTCTTTTCTAAGTGGCGATTTCAGAAAGTAGTTGGGTAATTTGTTGGCTCAGGTTACACCAGACCGGTCAATTTTCCTTGTTTTGATCTAAATTTGTCTTCTTAAATTTAATTTTTGGAAGGTTTACTAGGGGAAGTTTCTTGGCTCAGATTGCACCAGTTTGCTCCATTTTTCTTATTTTATCAAAAATGTTCGGGGGGGGGGGGGGGGGGGGCTATGCCCCCAGACCAGCCTAGGAGGTTTGAACGCTTCACGCCCTCAACTAATTGCTTCGCGTCGTCGAATTGTCCCTAAAACAAAAAGTTGGTAACCCCCCCCCCCCCCCCTAAAAATGATGTGATCCGCCCCTGGAAAGGATGATTTGATAGGGACACAAACGACAGATAAACACAGACTCATACGCAGACTTACACGCACTAAATCAACCAAACAAACAAAAACGAACCAGAAACAGTAAGGACCCGCTGAAGCTAATGGGCAGAATATACCTGCGCAGTTTCAGCGGCACAGACGACGCACGGCCTATTATTTATACCGCGATAGGGATTATGACGAGTACTTGGCCTGTTTTCCTTTCATGCTGGCATAATATATGCAGTGCGTCGTCGGTCCTGCTGAAGTTACATATGTGAGCGGAGCCCCTAACTAACGTGTACCTTCTAAACGTCATTAACCACAAGACCAGACTTTCTGTTATTAGGGAGATTTAAAAAACGAAACGTCGGGACGTTTCGTTTTGAAGTTGTGGTAAACGTCATCATTTCGGGGGTCTCTCGCTGGAAAGGTGAAGGTCAACTGAAACGGAACGTGGAACGTCAAAACGCAGTCACGTTTTCCACCCCCAAAAAACGAACAATATTTCGTCAACTTTTGTGAGTATTTTTGCACACTAACATTTTTATTTGTTGGCCATTTTATGCATTGCTAGATTCATCAACCCTTTCACAGTCTTTCAGCGCTGAGAATGTGTTCATTGGAGGTAGACAACTGTTGTGAACTGAAATATTTTGAAGGGTGCTGATCCTGGTACATTTATCCAACTTCATGGTGAGAAAGCAAATGGCGAAGCAGAAGTAGGTCATCGCATCGAATTTTTATTCTGGCTTCGTATGTGATTTTGTATAAACAAAGTCTGTGTGATTTATTTGGACTGAAAATAATCAAAGTATGCCCGATTCTGGACCACCTCCTAGGGTTTTTTTTCTCCATTCTGATCGAGGACAGACGTGACAAGTACAAAACAACCCCTAGTTGGGGAAAGGCTTCTAAATCGGCACAGGCGTGTGCACAGGGCCGTTTTCTGAGAATGGGGAATACTCAGGGTATAATTGCCTACATGGTTCGGTAGAGCTCTTTGCCATAGGCTGTTACCAGTTGTAAAAATTGAGATGCGGAAATGGATAAAAAAAATAATGAGTTCGAATGAGTAAATCTTGGAATTCAACATGAATGATCTAATTTTTGTGAAATACAATTGATGATGAGCAGGTGCATGAATTGAAAAATGTGAAGCTCTTGTGTGTGCAATGCGAGTATGTCAATCCTTTATTGACTCGTGGAGTTGAAATTATGCCATGCCCAGTCAGCGGATCATATCCTGCCATGCCCGGCCTTTCATTTGCGCATGACTCGCCTTTTATTTGCGTATGCCCGCCGTTTTCTGACCCTCCTTTTTATGTTGATATACCGATACAGATTCAATCTCAGTTAAACTGTATAAAAAAAAAGTATGCATTTGATAAAAAAAAATATTTAAGAAATTGACACGGTTTAGTACTGTACATGGTGTAATTTCACTTGAAGATATATCTCCCTTCCTTCATTCCGAAACGAAACGTGAATACATCTAAATCTTGTCTGCGGTCTATGCTGTCTCGTTTCACGTTCCCTTTCGCGGGGTGACTCATTCACCAAACGAAACGAGCTGCAAAACGAAACGTGCTGTCTTTTAAATCTCCCTAATGACCGAAAGGTTCTGGATCACTTGAAAATGCATGTCACAAAACGGTACACATCTCTGAAGAATAACCCACATATAACACACCATACGACGGGCGCGGTGGCCTAGTGGATAAGACATCGGCCTCCTAATCGGAAGGTCGTGAGTTCAAATCTCGGCCGCGGCCGCCTGGTGGGTTAAGTGTGGAGATTTTTCCGAGGTCAACTTATGTGCAGACCTGCAAGTGACTTAACCCCCTTCGTGTGTACACGCAAACACAAGGCCAAGTGCTCACGGAACAGACCCTGTAATCCATGTCAGAGTCCGGTGGGTTTTAGAAACACGAAAATACCCAGCATGCTTCCCCCGAAAGTGGCGTATGGCTGCCTGAATGGCGGGGTAAAAACGGTCATACACGTATAAACCCACTCGTGCAAAAACATGAGTGAACGTGGGAGTTTCAGCCCATGAACGAAGAAGAAGACCACACCATGCAGCATTGAGAGCAGGGATGAGGGTAGAGATATAACTGTTACTGGGAAAACACATATCGGCCACTTACTGACTTGACTCCTGTCTTCCAAGTAGTCAGCGTAGAGAGTGTAGTTTTCAGCGGCGGAGCTGATGGAGAAGTTGTTGTAGTTGGCGCAGGTGACGTTGCCCTCCCAGTCCCCCAGCGTGACCTGCAGCTCCCAGGGCTGACCGCTGGTCAGACGGTGCATGGTCTCCAGACCTTTGGGGCATCGTTACGTTAATGATATAGAATGAGGAGCAAAGATGTGTAATGATATGGGAAAGTCAGAGACAAAGGTATGCTGTGGTGGACCGTCTCCAGACCTGGGAGCATCGTTACGTTAAAGATAGGGAATGAAGAGCAAAGATGTGTAATGTATATTATGGGAAAGTCAGAGACAAAGGTATGCTGTGGTGGACCGTCTCCAGACCTGGAGGTATTGTTTCGTTAAAAAATGGGAATGAAGAATAAAAATGTGTAATATAATTATATGGGAAAGTCAGAGACAAAGGTATGCTGTGGTGGACCGTCTCCAGACCTGGGAGCATCGTTACGTTAAAGATAGGGAATGAAGAGCAAAGATGTGCAATTTATATGGGAAAGTCAGAGACAAAGGTATGCTGTGGTGGACCGTCTCCAGACCTTTAGGGCATCGTTACGTTAATGATGTAGAATGAAGAGCAAAGATGTGCAATTTATATGGGAAAGTCAGAGACAAAGGTATGCTGTGGTGGACAGTCTCCGGACCTGGGCGCATCGTTTCGTTAAAGATAGGGAATGAAGAGCAAAGATGTGCAATTTATATGGGAAAGTCAGAGACAAAGGTATGCTGTGGTGGACCGCCTTCAGACCTTTGGGGCATCGTTACGTTAAAGATAGGGAATGAAGAGCAAAGATGTGTAATGTATATATGGGAAAGTCAGAGACAAAGGTATGCTGAGGTGGACCGTCTCCAGACCTTTGGGGCATCGTAACGTTAAGGATAGAGAATGAAGAGCAAAGATGTGCAATTTATATGGGAAAGTCAGAGACAAAGGTATGCTGTGGTGGACCGTCTCCAGACCTGGGGGTATCGTTTCTTTAAAGATAGGGAATGAAGAGCAAAGATGTGTAATTTATATGGGAAAGTCAGAGACAAAGGTATGCTGTGGTGGACAGTCTCCGGACCTGGGCGCATCGTTTCGTTAAAGATAGGGAATGAAGAGCAAAGATGTGCAATTTATATGGGAAAGTCAGAGACAAAGGTATGCTGTGGTGGACCGTCTCCAGACCTTTAGGGCATCGTTACGTTAAAGATAGGGAATGAAGAGCAATGAGGGGGGAGGGGGGTCGGGGGATGGACATGCGTTAATTATAGACAGACAGACAGCTAAAGAAAAACAAGTCGCGTAAGGCGAAATTACTACATTTAGTCAAGCTGTGGAACTCACAAAATGAAAGTGAACGTAGTCCGCCGCTAGTGCAAAATGCAGTGAAAGTGACGAGCCTGTTTGGCGCTGTAGCGGTTGCGCTGTGCTTCATAGCACGTTTTACTGTACCTCTCTTCGTTTTAACTTTCTAAGCGTGTTTTTAATCCAAACATATCATATCTATATGTTTTGGGAATCAGGAACCGACAAGGAATAAGATGAAATAGTTTTTAAAACGATTTCGGAAATTTAATTTTAATAATAATTTTTATATTTTTAATTTTCAGAGCTTGTTTTTAATCCAAATATAACATATCTATACGTTTTTGGAATCAGAAAATGATGAAGAAAAAGATGAATGTAAATTTGGATCGTTTTATAAAAAAAAAAGTTTTTTTACAATTTTCAGATTTTTAATGACCAAAGTCATAAATTAATTTTTAAGCCACCATGCTCAAATGCAATACCGAAGTCCGGCCTTCGTCGAAGATTGCTTGGCCAAAATTTCAATCAATTTGATTGAAAAATGAGGGTGTGACAGAGCCGCCTTAACTTTTACAAAAGCCGGATATGACGTCATCAAAGACATTTATCGAAAAAAAGAAAAAAACGTCCGGGGATATCATTCCCAGGAACTCTCATGTCAAATTTCATAAAGATCGGTCCAATAGTTTAGTCTGAATCGCTCTACACACACACACACACACACACACACACACACAGACACACAGACACACACACACACACACACATGCACCACGACCCCCGTCTCGATTCCCCCTCTATGTTAAAACATTTAGTCAACACTTGACTAAATGTAAAAAGAGAGAGAGAGAGAGAGACCATGAGAGAGAAAGAGAGAGATAGAGGCCTACACACACACACACACACGCCACTTCCACGCTTTGACATCCGAGCCCGTTCGCGCTCCCACCCGGGACCCCCCCCCCCCCCCCCCCCCTTCCGATCATCACCCCCACCGCAATGCCCCCCCCCCTTCCCCCCCAACCAGTTTTAACTGGCTTGTGACTTTTAAGAAGTGACTTACCAAGCCAGAATTCACCGGTGGGACTTCCAAAACCATTCTTGTAAGCCTCCCAGTCTCGGTAGAAATCAACACTTCCGTCGTGTCTCTGCAGAACGACCTGAATCACAAATACAAATATGCACTGCCTTTTATAGTTAACTAAATGTTTGTATTTGAAATAGTCCACTGTAGTCGGTGTAGGCCTTAAGCTTTTTTTTTAATCGTTTGTCCAGTATTTAATTTAATTCTCTATTTTTGTATGAACTCAAATGTTTAGTGTTCTTAGTATTGTCTTGTTAGCCTAAGTTCTATTTAATCAGAGTATGTTTGCGTGTGCTTATACCTAGTGATATTGTAAAGCGCATTGTGCTTTTAGTTATGCGCTATAGAAATCTCCTTAATAAATAAATAAATAAATAAATGTTGATTTTTTCCCGTCCATTTCGTTACTTCACTGACAGTGGCCTAGTTAGGCCGTGATCTAACTGGCATAAATAGGTAAATTGTTATCATTTGGGAATCCTCCATATGCTAAGCTGCTTTGTGAATTATTGTATCTCTGCTATTCTAAACAGGCCTCAAAATGACTTCTAATGGTAGCTTTCATAACAGATTTTGTCCCCAAAGGGGGGTCACTGCCTGCAAAAATGCTCGACTTAGAAAAAGAGGGTTACTTTCTAAAAGACACAAAGGCTTAATTCTGCTCATATGCATTTTTGGTGTACAAACTCTGAAGCAAAGCTAACGGCATTTGTTTGAAGTGTTGACTCATCGCAAAAAATAAAGTCAATGCCGTGACGTCATTCTGCAAATGACGTAATAATTGCGGCATGTAATAAAAAAATGAAAATCTATGTTTTTTTCTTTTTCAGTTTTATTGAAGTCCCTACAAAACCCTGATCAAGGAATCTTGTGCTTTCAAACGTTTATACATCAATTGTGACTAAAAGTATACAGATTGTTGAGAGTCTGACCGAAGCGTTTTCACAGAATCACCACCTCTTTAAAGCAACCATTTGGTTAAAATTACATGCCCAAAGTTTGGAATTTCAATACAAACTTTTTTGTACAACAAAATTGTGTTAAGAAGTGTTTACAAAACCAGAAAAGTGTGTAATACTGGGCTAATTTATGTAAATAATCCTCCTCTACCTTATACACAAAACGTGCACACAAAAAAACAATGAAACTCAAACAAAATTAAACAAGTCGCGTAAGGCGAAAATACAACATTTAGTCAAGCTCAGTCGAACTCACAGAATGAAACTGAACGCACTGCATTTTCGTGGCAAAGGCAGTGAAATTGACAATCCAGAAAAGCGCGGTAGCGGTAGCGCTGAGGAGGATAGCACGCTTTTCTATATCTCTATTCTTTTTAACTTTCTGAACGTGTTTTTAATCCAAACATATTATATCTATATGTTTTTGGAATCAGGAACGGACAAGGAATAAGATGAAATTGTTTTTAAATCGATTTCGGAAATTTAATTTTAATCATAATTTTTATATTTTTAATTTTCAGAGCTTGTTTTTAATCCGAAAATAACATATTTATATGTTTTTGGAATCAGAAAATGATGAAAAATAAGATAAACGTAATTTTGGATCGTTTTATAAAAAATAATTTTAATTACAACTTTCAGATTTTTAATGACCAAAGTCATTAATTAATTGTTAAGCCTCCAAGCTGAAATGCAATACCAAAGTCCGACCTTCGTCAAAGATTGATTGGCCAAAATTTCAATCAATTTGATTGAAAAATGAGGGTGTGACAGTGCCGCCTCAACTTTTACAAAATGCCAGATATGACGTCATCAAAGACATTTATGGAAAAAATGAAAAAAACGTCTGGGGATATCATACCCAGGAACTCTCATGAAAAATTTCATAAAGATCGGTCCAGTAGTTTACTCTGAATCTCTCTCTACACACACACACGCACGCACACACACACACACATACACCACGACCCTCGTCTCGATTCCCCTTCTATGTTAAAACATTTAGTCAAAACTTGACTAAATGTAAAAATGGAACTTTTGACCAAAAGACGTTGCAATAAGATTATCGGCGTGCAATTTTTTCTGATTATATTCAAAACCTTACCCTTAAATATCTTTCTACTGAATCAAACTTACGGATGTAAAAGAGGAATAACAACCGAATATCAAATGGTGTCTTTTCTTAAAAAAAAATTAAAAAAAATAAAAAAACAACCCAATTATCTCTATAAACTGACTTTACCCTATCTATTCCACCCTAAAAACTTTATCAAAATAACAAACTATGACAACACGGTCTATGTCTGCAACACAAGTTCTTTATCGACAAAATATATCAGCAAATCAACAAATACGGAATATTTGTAAACTCGTAAATTACGGCGTGTTCTACGTGTAGTGGAGGAGTGGAAAGGTAGTAGTAGTACACGAAGCCCAAGTCCAAGCGTCTTGTTTCAACTTTTTATTCAAGAAAACAATGCAAGGAAACGTAGAGGCCGAAGGCGAAACCCGTAGACAGCAAAGCAAGTGTAGTGTCGTGTTCAGCTGCTAGGAGCGAATGCATGCTTATGCGACGAAAATACAGTTTAACGACCTCTCTGCTTAGAGCAATTTGGGTCAAAGATATCAGAGCCGAAGCTCTACGATGTGTGCCTGGGTGAAGATGAGCAACAACAAAAAAAACAAAAAAACAAAAAAAACTTTTACTTTCCGCAATGGAAATGCTGGAAGAACAGGATTTAAAATCAATTCCTTGCAGGGGATACACGATTGTAGAGATTTATTCTTTCATTCCGAGGCAGAAATGCTTTTGTATTCAAGAAACGTGGAACGTTGCTATTCCGGAAGGGAATTGATTTGATTTGTTGGTACTTTAGAATAAAATTGTGAAAGTGGCATCCGACTGATCATGGCAAAGGAGTGAGTGTCAGACCAAGGAGGGTCGTGGTGGAGAAGCCGAGGCACCCTCTACGTACTTGTGGATTCGGCGGCTAGTCAACTGGCGAAAAGCAAACCCGGTCCTCCCTAGGACCTATACTGGCCGGTTAAAAACATATGTACAGGGCTGCGACTTTATGTCGGTTTATTCATCAACGCCTTTATGGCACCCTCTGTCTACAGAGGCATGGGAAGGGGGTCAGGTGAGGAGGCCAGAGATGTGTCTCTGTAACCCCCTCTGGGGTGGGGGTGAGAAAAAGAGGATAGGCTATTTACACTGTCATACACAGTCGTTCGCATACTCTCGCACAGCTACAAAGGCCACCCTCCTCCTCCCAAAAGAGACGGACGTCTCAGATATGGTAGGCAGAGGCTGGCTGTCTAATCTAATATATACACCTAAGGTGACACATGGAGTATATGAATGTAACGTGGCATTAACTATAAGCCTAGCGCACGGGACACACGCGACCTCGGCCCCGCCGGCGGAAACACGGCAGGTGGGCGAGTGCAGCGAAGGAAATGATTTGTTCATAATAAAAATAATAGTAATAACAATAATAATAATAATTGTCAGTAAGTACTGGTGTCACATGACTGATGTGAACCAGTTGATTGGCTAATGGCGATGCGCTAAAACTGTTAGCGCACTCTTGGAGTGCGCTAACTTTTCCACAGAGCGTATTCTTGCGCCCTTTGCCTAAGCAAGACTGTGCTCTCATCCTCAGAATTAATTAATGACATGTAGCTTATATTCTCCACAATACCAAATGACCATAAATTCCCTGCTTCTCAATTAAAGCAGAAGTGGTTTTTTTTCTGACAGATTGCATGTGCCTGTGCCAGTGCCAGTGATTTAAATAGAAATAGAATTAGAAGCCGCTGTGTTTCATCTAATTTTCGCCGACTTGCATAGATTCTTCTCATATGCCGTGTTAGTGGCATGTAGCTTATCATCCACATTACCAAATGATGAGTTAGTATACAATTCCCAGCGGCTAACAGAAAACACAAGTGTTATTCCGATAACGTACCAGCTAGACCAGTTTGGAAGACTGACTCGATCGACTCTGTAGCAGACAACACAGAAATACGACTACATCAGTTCAGTAAATGAATGGTTTCCGAATTATTATTTCAAAGCAAGAACAATCGTAATCGAAAACGTGTAAGGTTCAGAACGTTCTTACCATATATAAGATTTATTAGCAGCCTGCCTCATGCGTACAGACTCAGTGCAGACTGCAGTCGTTCCATTGCCCAGGTTGGCAGGTAGCCTAGCAGACGACATTAACCCCGCTCAGCAAATTAACATGTTGGGCAAATGTAAACGAACAAACGATGGGGATATAATACGTGTAGGGTTCAGAGCATTCTTACCGTTCATATTTAGTATCAGACTCCCCGATGAGTGAAGATAGAACATGAGAAATATGCCACATTTGTTTTGAAAATGTGCGAACCGTCGAGTCCCGCTTTGAGTCAATTCAAGGGGAGTCACTCCGCATAGTCAATCCGTCGAAGCTCGACTGGAGGTTTCGAATCGCAAATAATGAAGAGCCTTTCTCCGAGTTCAAATGAGGTCTCTCTGAAAGATCTTCACTGTTCAGATTAACGCTACACTGGAATTTACCAACAGAAATTAAAATGCGTGTGACGAAAGCACGACACACTTGAGACACCCCACACAAAAGTAGATCTTTACTGTGCACGACCTGACCACACAGTTATGCCTATTCAAATGCGCATTGCAAAATGTGCGTTTGGAATCTTCTTTTTTCTATGGCGGTACTGACAATATCGTTATTGAAACAATCCCAGTGCACTAAGGGATTTATAGAGCAAATCTCGAAAATAATTATTGAACTCAGCGCTATGCGCTTCGTTCAATAATGAATTTTCTCGATTTGCTCTATAAATCCCTTAGTGCACTGGGATGTCTCAATAACTTAAATAGTAAATAATTAAAGAGTAAGGAATAACTTACAAGTGCACGGGCCACACGCGATTTCGGCCCCGTCGGCGGAAAACACGGCAGGTGGGCAGGTGCAGCGAAGGAAGTGGTTGGTTCATAATAATAATAATAATAATAATAGCAATAATAATAGTAATAGCAAATAGTTTGTAGCTTAATGAAGTAAGATGTGCTATGCCGAGATCATCCAGCTAGATTAATATGTAGACCTAAGATACACTCATAATACATGTAACGTAGAACATTTACTAACAATAAACACATAGACATTTACTATTGATATAAACATAGATACACATAGTTTAATATGGGGAACCTTAGATGGTTGTGGTACGAGGGAGAAAAAAAAAAAAAAAAAAAAAAAAAAGAAAAAAAAAAAGATAGAGGGTCGGGAACCCTGTCCTTTCCAGGGCCAAGGCTCTACCAACAGACCTCTGGGTTCCTTGTCCTTTCGACGGTTGGCAGCAGGAGGGAGGATTGGGGGGAGGTCCTTCTAAGGTCTGAACTGGATCTGCATGCTTATGCCGGTGTCCGGCTTATACTTATAGCCCCGGCGCGGACTGCACAGAAAGCACCGTCCGGCGGTGATGAAAATCGGACTGAATACGGCCAGAAACACGGAATCTGTGTTTCTTACACTTGCTTTACCCTACGTTATTTAAACAAATACATAACCAATCATAACAAACAATACATCAAATTAAAGCTACGACCTTTAGCTTTCCATTGCAATAGATCACATTTCGTAAAAACTTATATTTATTTAGTAGGATGCAAAAACAATGGTCCTAGTGAAGGCTCTGAACCAACTTCAGTGCAGAAAATTACAAAACTCTCTAAACTGGAATAATGGACAAATTCATAAATCATACAGATAAAAAGAAGAACCCTAGACAAACATCATGATATGCGTTACTTGGGGGAAAATTATACATTGACTTAGTACGAAGCGGTAAAGTCCGAAAGTAAATGGAATCGGCTAAATTCCTGCGCGAGTACCTGTCTGCATAAATTAGGAATCTTTGCAGAGAAACCAAGCATCACTCATTACAACCAATTAAACAAACTAAAATCATATGCAACATAGGTACGGGATATGTAATAGTGATACAAAAATGACAAAACAATGATTGAAAAGACAAAGATGAGTTTGTGAGAATCAATTTCTCTCGACGCTACATGAAAACCGGTCAAGGTCAGAGTGACGCTTTGGTCAGTTCGAAGCATTATCGTAAATAACACAATAATATGCAGCCATCCAGCCTAATCAGTGACTTCTATGCAAACCTAAATATAATTAGGACCGTATCAAAGATAAAAGGGACTTTGAAAGATAGAAGTTAGGTAGATATATAAAGAAAGGTATTTTATTAGAATATGCGCCGGCAATGGTGCGCGCGCAGCATCGTATCGTCTGCTATGGGGTGGGTGATCCCCTTTGTACTGTACACAAGGCTGTTTCGCTATGCGATGATTAGAGTGTTTAGGGTAGCGAAGTGCACTTGGCTACATCCCCCCCAACTCTTTTACATATCAGCGGCCGCGCTGATTTGAAGAAAAACAAGTAATGAAAATTGGGAAAAAATGGAGAAACAAATGACAGACGCCAATTTTGTGACCCAATCGGCGGGAAAACGGCGTTTTTGCAAGAGAAGCTTTTAAGGAAGGCTGTTCAAATGAAAACTGCTCGCTGTGTGCATCTATATCTATATACGGCTTGTGTGTGTCTGTCTGTCTGTCTGTGTGTTCACGATTCACGGCCAAAGTTCTCGATGGATCTACTTCAAATTTGGTGGGCATATATTCAGGTAGACCCCGGACACAATCGTGGAAAATTTTGAACACGTGCGTGCTCTCAGCGCGCAGCGCTGAACCGATTTTGGTTTTTCTGTACATCCATTCCCAATAACTCTTCCTTATCTTCTCCAGTGTTTTGCGCGTTTATCTCCCTTCCTTCGTACGGTGCTCCGGCGAAGCCGGCGTACGCCCAGCAAAGCCGGGTCCCCGGCGAAGCCGGGTATTCGGCTCTACTTCTTCCCGGCGAAGCCGTACCCGGCGAAGCGGGTATTCATCTAGTAAATGTATATTTCGAGTTATCTGCGGGTTTGAAACACTCTCAGTATATTTGTGTGCAATGGATTGACAAGTTTTGTGAATGGTAAATGCCCTCTGCTAAAGTCCCTCCCACGAGAACATCAAGTGCATTCCGCAAGTCTGGTCGCGAAATAATCGTCTCCCATTTTGGTTGACTGACTCGTGGGTTACCGTTAGTGATCCAATGTCAATAACAAATATTTTCTCTTAGATTTCAATGCTTCTTATGCACTCTACCTAAAACCTTAATAGAAATGTGGTGAGAAAAAAAACCTAAAATATCAGAGCGAAATGGAAATGGGTTCATCGTTGATGCATTCTTCCCTTTTCTTTTGAATAAACTTGGCCAAACAATTATTGAAACAGATTTTGAACCCAAAATGAAGGCATTAATTCCCTTGTCACTTCATCCAAACTGTATATATATGCAAGTACAGCACGTTTACTTGACTACATGTATCTGGATCGCCTTTTGGTTTGAAGAAATCATGTGACCGCCGCTCAAATAAGGGTACCCTCAAAATCAACTGGACAAAAACGGAAGGGCCCAATTAAAAATTGAACAAAAATCACAATAAGCAAACCTGTGCAACTTGTTATACGAGAAGAAAGCCAAATCAATTATCTACCCAGAAAAGGTTGTTTGGTTTAGCTAGCTTGCGTATTACGTGTGATACGCTATTCCAAATGATGCAGGTGTCTCTTGCAATAGCGGTCAACAAAGGGAGTTTTTGGTCATTTTTAGAGATCTTGTGACAAAAAGCGCTGTATTTCAACAATGACTTGGTGGATTGCTTTGAAACTTTCAGAATATTTTACCAACATACCAGAGACGTACTTCAAGCAAAATGTGGGATCCTTGCACGTATTTGTTCAGATGTAACGCAATGTCACGGAAAAAGGTTTTAAACTCGTCATTGGATTTGGATTGTTCCCCTGTATCCAGACATATTATGACTTTGCATACGATAAATGATTGATACATATACTGTCAAAGTTTCATTTGTGTGTAACCACTGGAGTGAATTTGCTAGTTGTGCAAATACATGAGAAAAAAATGGAACGTTCACGCTGTTTCGCGCTGATACGAGTAGGCCTACCAGATATTGTATCGCTGCGTGCCTCTAAAAACATGTGCAGTCATGCTTGGCTGGTCATCGCTGTGGCACCAATATCATCCTTAAAATATCAAGCGTCTTTGCATGCCTAAAAATTTGCGTCAGTGCTTACACGCATGTAACTCTTTTTCAGTGTTTGTATCAATCATTTGTCTGAAGACATGTGAA
This sequence comes from Littorina saxatilis, assembly GCF_037325665.1. Taxonomy (NCBI): domain Eukaryota; kingdom Metazoa; phylum Mollusca; class Gastropoda; order Littorinimorpha; family Littorinidae; genus Littorina; species Littorina saxatilis. Next base: position 45,527,257 of record NC_090252.1, read on the forward strand.
GTCATGATTGTTTTGGACGCAAGTGAACAATCCAATGACGAGTTTAAAAACATGTTTCGAAACATTGCGTCATATCTGAACAAATATGTGTAACGATCCCAATTTTTGCCCGAAGTACGTCTAGTGTGTTGTAAAAATATTCTGAAAGTTTCAAAGCAATCGACCGAGTCATTGCTGAACTACAGCGCTTGTTGTAACAATATCCCTAATAATAATGACTCCTGTTTGTGACCGCTCGTGCGATCGACACTTGCATCTGTGGGAATAGCATAGCACACGTAATATGCAAGCTAACTAAACAAAACAACCTTTTCTGGGTAGAAAATTGATTTGGCTTTCTTTTCGTATGTAAATGTTTGAAAGGTTTGTCGATTGTGATTTTTCTTTGATTTTTAATTGGGCCCTTCCGTTCTTGTCCAGTCGATTTTGAGTGTACCCTTAATTAAGCGGCGGTCACGTGATACCTGTAAAAAAACACTTTAATCCGAAAGGTGATCCAGATAGTCAATTAAACGGCCTTCACAGGCATATACAATTTAGATGAAATGACACGGGAATCAAGTATTTAATTTGGGAGCAAAATCAGTTGCAATCAATTTTTGACTAAGTTTATGATAGTTATGAAGAGCGTCAGCATCCAAGGTTGTAAGATTCAGGCAATATATTTGTCTTTTCGTAATCAGCATACATCAAATTATATGTGAGTATGAAAAACTAACGTATTTCTGATTAAACGCGATTGTAGGACAAACTTTTTCACCAGTTTTAAAATGTCTACCTTGATTTTTATTGACGTCAAGCCTGTGATGTCATTTGTAAGGTTTAGGTGACATGACGTTGCTTCTCCTTAGCTTACCGTTATTTGTGCGTTGGTTGTGGTCAAAAACAACTTTAAATTGAAATTGTAGTTGCAAAGATAACAGAGTTATTCCAGTTATAAAAACCATACCCCCATCTTTTAAGACATAACCAGTCACCAATATGACATCATTCTATGACAGATTTGCACATGAAAGCTACCATTTCAATAACTAAAATTAACCAAACCTAACACGTGGTTAAACTAACCCAAAACAACCAAATTAAAGAGGATTCTTTTTGATAACACTTTTTCGATCAGATCACGGACTAAGTGGGTAAGACATCGGCCTTCTAACCGGAAGGTCGTGAATTCAAATCCCGACCGCGGTGGGTTAAAGGTGGAGATTTTTCCGATCTCCCAGGTCAGCTTATGGGCAGACCTAGTGCCTTATCCCCCTTCGTGTGAACACGCACGCACAAGACCAAGTGCGCACGGAAAAGATCCTGTAATCCATGCCAGAGTTATAGAAACACGAAAATACCCAGCATGCTTGCCCCGAAATCGGCGTATGCTGCCTGAATGGCGGGGTAAAAACGGTCATACGCCTACACGTACAAATCCACCCGACAAAAAAATCAGAACAACTAAAACTGAACAAGTGTTGCATGTCATGGGAAAGGACAATCAAATGTGTATCCAAAACAGTTGGTTTTGTTCACCGATTTTGTCTAACTAAGACGCGTTGGCATGCAGAACAGTGTAGGCGTCATTACTTCTCAAAGAATCATTCTGTTGTGTTGAGTGTTTCATCAATATAGTACTAAGGCCAAACAAAAAGATATGTTGGTTTAGGGTAACCAGACCGACCCTATTTTTCGCGCCGACCCTAACACTTTTTTTTTCATTTCTAAAAAAAGAATCCCCCCAAAACAACCTCTGGCACATTTTGCGATCCATACCGAGACTAAAAATAGATAAATAAAAAAACCGACCATCCGACCCTATTTTGTGGGGTCATGTTACCCTAAACCAACACATATTTTTGTTTGGCCTAACTTAAACACTTAAGGTTTATGAGCAAAACCTGTGTTCCAATTAGAAAAAAAGGAATTAACTTGCAACTCAGAATGACCGAGGTCTTTTACGTGCCACTGTGGTGACACGGGGATGGAACCTAGGACTGAAAGTCATCAGGTTCAGATTTGCAATATAGGTGCAAACATAATATGCAGCAGCTTGAGCATTACAAATGACTTGAATATCCATGTTTGCTCTCCAAAGTCTCAAAATGATGGGATTATAAGCGTTGACATAATTATCTAGCTGTATCTGAACATTTTTGTTTCATACAACCTACCTTTGGAATTTCCATTGATTTAAAAGTTGGTTACAAGTTTAGACTTGACACATGTTGGTTTAGGACAACCGAACCGACAGCTTGATCGAAAGCTTGACATACAATATCTAGTATGCGAGTGGATTTGACCACTTTCAACTAAGCTGAGGAGTTCAGCATCATCTGCAGGGAAATCTGTCTTGATTGTTTTTTCAGTGTAATCAAGCATGCTACATGTCGGAGATTTATCGATAACTTTGGGTACTCCATCAATCCACAAAAACATGTGAATGTGAGGACTTCCTCGATTTTGAAACTCCGCCCGATATTCGGAATCAAAGAGTCATGAACTCGCCACGGCCACGTCAGAGAAAGCACCAAAGAAGAAAAATCCTCTTCCAAGCTTTTAAAGAGGAAAGTTTTACCGTACGAACATATCACGAAAACAAAAGCATGTTAAAAGAAAGTTCCAGACGAATGCATTTCTGTTGAAGACTTCTTGTCCATGTCCCTTGGTTGATGTCACTTCTAATAGAAAACGCATTGATTGAAATACTTCTGACGCTACTGTAGAGTTAAATCAGTTTAAATTATTTTCGTTTCGGAAAAAAAAGGAATCAACAAAAAAACAGAAACAATTTAAACTAGACTTACATTAAGAGTTTGCTCAACATAAAAAAAAATTAAAATCTGAAAGTTTCGACGGTAAGGTCTTCTTCGGAGAAGAAAAAAAGGAGAGAAAAAAAAAGAAATTCAAAACAAAAAAGGCTAGGCTAGAAACTACCGTAGACAATTGTGTTGATGTCGAAGTACGAGGGAAGACTCCTCACGCTCAAGGTCAAAAGAGAACCTTCTGTGAATTTAGATTGACTACCCCCCCCCCCCCCCCCCCCCGACGATCGCGAATCTGCTTATACAATACAATACAATTAAATACAATATACCCCCCCGCGGGTTGGGGGGAAGAATTTACCCGATGCTCCCCAGCATTGTATAGAATATAGTCAATTTTTGTAAAGATTTGAGTCAAGCAGTATGTAAGAAATGTTAAGTCCTTTGTACTGGAAACTTGCATTCTACCAGTAAGGTAATACATTGTACTACGTTGCAAGCCCCTGGAGCAAATTTTTGATTAGTGCTTTTGTGAACAAGAAACAATTGACAAGTGGCTCTATCCCCTCTCCCCCCTTTCCCCGTCGCGATATAACCTTCGTGGTTGAAAACGACGTTAAACACCAAATAAAGAAAGAAACAATACAATAATCTTTATTCATCTCCAAAAGAGAAATTACAAGCTTGACAGTGTGTCTGTAAAATCAATCAATTAATCAATCAATCAACCATGCATGTAGTAATATTCACATCGCATATTCACATCATATCGTTACACGCAAACATTGTACCCACACACTTACTAAAATAAGCCTACAAATAGAAGCAATGCATTGCCTGTTTAAAAATTATTATCACATTATCACCTTATCACAGTTTAACCACATTATCTTCTCACATTTGTATCCTATAAGTCCATATAACTAACAACAGAGAAAAACAACTGATAAAAGGATGTAAAGATTATGCCGTTGTCAGAGCGACAGCACCAGCACCTAGCGCCCCACCTGAGAGTTGAAGATGTGAATTGCAGATGGAATGAATGAGTTTCTGTAGCGTGTGGTTCTTGTGTATGGCTGTCTAAATCTTAAGCTTCTGTCTATTCGTCTGCTGTCACGTTAGGTCTGAGTGGGTGCGTGTCATCGGTCAGAATCTTCTGTAGCCTGTCAGTCAGTCGTCGTTCCTGCGTTGATGCAAAAGTGTCCTGCTTATATCAATAATACATTACAAAAAGCTCTAAATATGTAAAAATAAAAATCAGGGAGAGAATGAGCCGAACTCATTTTGACCTGAGTTCAGGATGACTTCATGCATGAACACTGCAAGTAGAATAACTGTGTTTTGCATTATTTCACTTAAATAAGATTCCCCTTATACAAAGTAGGCCTCTCTTAGGTGTTAACATCAACGTACTTACGTAATCATCAACAAAATATATTCGAAAAGCGTCTAGTTATGAACACACTTACTAACCTATCAAATTTGCATAGTTTGCAGTATGCGCTTTGCATACTCACCTGCCAATCAAATTTGTGTATATTGTGTAACTCACATTATGAAAAGTAAGCAACCAATGCAATTTGGATATTGTGCAATTCAATTTATGCACACTTACCTACCGATCATAATCATTTGCATGATTATGATGAATTCTATAGCACGCACACTCACCAACTAATCATGATGGCATATTGTGTAATTGACATACTGCACACTCCCCAACTAATCATGATAGCATATTGTGTCATTGACATAATGCACACTCACCAACTAATCATGATAGCATATTGTGTCATTGACATAATGCACACTCACCAACTAATCATGATAGCATATTGTGTCATTGACATAATGCACACTCCCCAACTAATCATGATAGCATATTGTGTAATTGACATAATACACACTCACCAACTAATCATGATAGCATATTGTGTCATTGACATAATGCACACTCACCAACCAATCAGATTCGCAAAGTACGGTGACTTTCAAATCCAAGTTTGTGTCCCGGAGAAGGTGAATGCCATCTTCCTTGCAACCAGCTGAAACACAGAGTTTCATCATCGTTTTCATCTTCTTCTCCGTCGTCGTCGTCGTCATCCTCATTATAATTATCATCATCGTCGTCGACGTAATCATAATCATCAGCATATCACTTTGTCCGTCTCTCTATAACTGTCTGTCGGTCTGTATGTCTGCCTGTCTGTCTGTCTGTCTGTCTATATGTCTGTCTGTCTCTTTCTCTCTCCATCTCTCTTTTTCTCTGGTTCTCTCTCTCTTCTCTCTCTCTCTCTCTCTCTCTCTCTCTCTCTCTCCCCCTCTCTCTCTCACTCTCTCTCTCTCTCTCTCTCTCTCTCTCTCTCTCTCTCTTTCTGTCTTTTTTTTCTGTCTCTCTGTGTCTGTGTGTCTGTCCGTCTCTCCCTCTCTCTGTCTGTCGGTCGCTCTCTCTTTGCATGTGTCGGAATGCCTGTCTGTCTACCTGTTTCTATCTGTCAACCTACAGACAGACTATCAGACAGACAGACTATCAGACACACAGACAAAGAACATTGGAAAAGGTACTGCCCCACGCGCAACTGGAGCATAATTACTCGTTTCAGATTTGCTGTACTCATTTTCGATGCTAAAGACCCGACTATCCCAAATTTGAGAATAATACATCAGAACTAAAGAGTCAATACGAGAAACAACTTGTCGATTGCTAGTGAGGTCACCTCCCGTTGGAAATTATTCATTCGAATTAACACAATATTGATTTTCTGTTTTGGTGCGTCTACACATAGGCTGACCTCTTATGCATAATTATGCATGCACACAAACAGACAACAAAAAACAAAAAAGCAAGACAACTGGAATTGTGACTGTCACAGTATGGGTAAAATTGGTCTGATTGTGCACGTCGTCGTGTCGTCATCATCGTTGTCATCCTCCTCCTCCTCCTCCTCCTCCTCCTCCTCCTCCTCCTCATCATCATCATCATCATCATCATCATCATCATCATCATCATCATCATCATCATCATCATCTCATCATCATCATCATCATCACCATCATCATCATCATCATCATCATCATGTGTGTGTGTATGTGTGTGCGTGTGTGTGTGTGCGTGCGTGCGTGCGTGGGCGCGCGCGTGTGTGTGTGTGTGTGTATGTGTGCGTGCGTGCGTGTGTGTGCGTGCGTGCGTGCGTGCGTGTGTGTGTGTGTGTGTTTAATTCTTTCTGCGTGAGCATTCTACTTACCACTTCCGGCGGTGACGAAAGATCTCGCTCCCGAAGCAGGCATGTGAGCGCTTGCTGGCGTCATCACTGCTGAATGACCTTGACATTGACCACGATGGAAGGTGAAGGTCACACAAGAAGAATGTCGACTGCACAACATTCCGCAGTGTATCGCAAGGTCGGCTGGAACGTCGAAAACAATTTCTGCCGAAAATGTCTTATCGTTCAATCCTGTGTTCAGAAATGTCTCAGACTTGTATGTTTGTGTATCACTGACAGCGACGCACTGGAAGACATGTGACACAGCGAGGAAGAGAAGTGTTGGTAATGCCTCCATCTTTGTTTCGGATATTCTTAGATTCAGGTATCTGCAAGAAAATAATCGATATTAGTTGTAGTATGTAGCAGGAAGCTCGCCGCTCGGAAGATAGTCTTGAGAGCAATCGCACTCAGGCTCTCTTTTTTCTGGCAATTTCTTTATGCTTGTCCCGGGACAGAAACATGAAAGGTGCCTTTCTTCTCGCGCTCTCGATCATGTAAGCCCCCATAGACCCGACGCGTGTTTCTTTCAGGCGAAATATTCTTGCGGCTAGCCGCTCGTTGAGCTAGGAGGCGAGAGTGTATATGAAACGGTTTGATGGCTAGCTACGCAAACATTAAAAAACCATTGGTTGATACCTAAAAGGTCGTCTTCACTGGTCGGTAAACAGCCATGGACAGCCATTCGGATTGGCAGCAGTGCGGCCGCCATGATTTCTCGCCAAGCGAGCAAGCCCAAAGCTACCTAGCGTTCGCGGCGAGAATCCTGGCGTCTCTAGCGGCGAGAATTGCCCATGAAACGGTACTTCTTCGCCCCACTCACGTCACACACCAATTCTGGCCTGTAAGAAACGGGGGACTGTCCATACTTAGACGGGCGCTGTGGCGGGGTGGTAAGACGTCGGCCTCTTAATCGGAAGGTCGGGGGTTCAAATGCCGGCCGCGGCCGCCTGGTGGGTTAAGTGTGGAGATTTTTCCGATCTCCCAGGTCAACTTATGTGCAGACCTGCTAGTGGCTTATCCCCCTTCGTGTGTACACTCAAGCACAAGTCAAGACCAAGTGCGCACGGAAAAGATCCTGTAATCCATGTCAGAGTTCGGTGGGTTATAGAAACACGAAAATACCCAGCATGCTTCCTCCGAAAGCGGCGTATGGCTGCCTAAATGGCGGGGTAAAAACGGTCATACACGTAAAATTCCACTCGTGCTAAAAACATGAGTGAACGTGGGAGTCTAAGCCCATGAAAGAAGAAGAAGAAGTCCATACTTATACATGGGGTATCTGTAAGCATGCTCCCATGGTCAGAGAACCTAGCTATCGTCCCTTTTAGAGTGACCGTCCTTTTCGTTATAACAGTCTGCTCGCCAGTTTAGATCTACCATGGTCTTCCCACAGATGTCAATTTGCTAAATTAAGTAACACAAACTCCCAGTTCTGCACAGGAAGCAATCACGGTGTTCATTTTGACTATGCGTCTCAGTGGAGGGTAGGAATTTGTCCTGTGTAAAACTCCGGCCAGATCTGAGATGGTGAGCCGAATTCTTTGCACTGATGATAAGTAATGTTTAACGCCCACACGGTAAAACCATTAGCTTGAGATGGTAAAAAATATATTTGTTAAAAGAGACAGAAAAACTCTTTGCACAAGAAGGACGGTGCCTTTAAAATCAAACAAAACTTAAATCCATTGTTACTCAATATAGATGAGCAGGGAACTGGGAACAATGGCATTTGCCTCCAGAAAAAAAGAAGAAGAAAAGAAAAAACAAAATATGACAACAATTAAACTGTTATTCCGCCTCACCTGTTGAAAATTGCTCGTAAGTACCACCAGTGCCTGTGTCGGGGTTACAATTTGACTACTTGACCGACCGCATGTTCATTTGTTGGAAGGAAAGTATCAGTTTCCGGGAGTTGAACATGAAAACTTCATATCGGGTTTTAGTTTTTGTTTCCCTTGAAGTTCCCGCCGAAAACCACGGGTCAACCGAAACAATTCGATTTGCCGATTGCACAGAGGTCTGACTGGCAATGTTGTACTCTGTTCTTTATTCCATTACTTTACCAACAGACAGTACGCTCATAAATATTATTGAACCCAGTTAGATTTCACGAACAATATTGTTATCCATTATTCAGCCGGAAGTCGGTTGACAATACCTCTGGTCCTGCTAACACTTCAACAGTAACAGGACCTCACACTGAATAAAAACGACAAGATAATCCAGCATTAATAGTCAACGTTGCAGATACTGTTCAACCTTTAACAGTCAGGCCTCAGTGCGGTCGGCAAATCAAATGACAAATTCATGACCACACACTAAAATAGGGGGCCCTGTAGCTCAGTTGGTAAAGCACTCGAGTCGTGATCAGCGGATCACGGGTTCGAATCCGGGCAGACCTGCTAGTGTCTTTTCCCCTTCGTGTGTACACGCAAGCTCAAGACCAAGTGCGCACGGAAAAGATCCTGTAATCCATATCAGAGTTAATTCGGTGGGTTATAGAAACACGAAATAAAACAGCATGCTTCCCCCAAAATCGGCGTATGCTTTCTAAATGGCGGGGTAAAAACGGTCATACACGTAAAAATCCACTCGTGCAAAAACGTGAGTGAACGTGGGAGTTTTAGCCCATGAACGAAGAAGAAGAAGAAGACTCCGGGCCGGGCCGGGATTCAGACTAAGATAGGGTATCCATGTCCCACCCCCGTGTTACTGATGTGGCACGTCATTCTGCCAGATGGGCACGTGACTTTTTTGTTTGTTTGTTTGTTTGTTTGTTTGCTTAACGCCCAGCCGACCACGAAGAGCCATATCAGGGCGGTGCTGCTTTGACATATAACGTGCGCCACACACAAGACAGAAGTCGCAGCACAGGCTTCGTGCCCCACCCAGTCACATTATTCTGACACCGGGTCCTAGCACTAACCCCATAATGCCAGACGCCAGGCGGAGCAGCCACTAGATTGCCAATTTTAAAGTCTTGGGTATGACCCGGTCGGGGTTCGAACCCACGACCTCCCGATCACAGGGCGGACGCCTTACCACTAGGCCAACCGTGCCGGTCTAGCTGTCAATGGAAGCCTAATGCAATGGAAACAAACAGCAACCTACCCATGCATTAAATGCATTTTAGCGTCAAAATAAAACGTTGCTTGAATCAAAAGCTAGACATTCGCCGATCTGTAATAAACGAAATTACAAGGAATTAACAGAAATCGATGCATTGCCACAAAAAAAGAGGGGAACATGTCAACAGTTCTCACACAGCATGTTTTCCATCGGTGGAGACAAAAAAAAGCATTCAGATAGAAAAAGCAAGACGCTTTACATTTCCAAGTGTAACGAGGTAAAGACGGACAGTTGCGCGTGACAGTTATATGTACATTTTATTTTTTATTTTTTTTATTTATCGATTTTGATTGATAAAGACTAAGACGTCTCATTTTGACCATCTCTTTCGAAATGAAACTTCTGACGTCAAAAAGACACACAAAAGTGCAAAAAGACGTCATAACGTGAATAGTGGTGCGTCTGCATGTCTCCCGAGGAAGTGACAAAGAATTTCAAGAACGAAGTTTGTCTCGGTGACTTCAACCAGCAGTAAAAAAAGAAATTTAAATCGTAAGGCCGCCGCCAGCCTGTGCATGTATCGGTATCGTATATCATTAACGTACAAATTATGGGTAGTACACGACCCAGAACATCCGGGCTGTGTTACTCCAAAGAGAGATCGGGTAAGGCCAACAAAAAAAATGTTGGTTTAGGGTAACCCGACCGACCTTATTTTTTCCCGGCGACCCTAACACTTTTTTTTCCAAAAATTTGTTCGACTTTTGGCATATTTTGCGAACCATACCGAGACTAAAGGAAGTAACCTCCTTTAAACCATAGACCATTTATCCTGGACCGCCAACTAGCTCTCTCTCCGCTCTTTCTCTCTATTACGAGGTAGCGGCCTCTCGCATTTAGGAACCTACGCTTACATGGCCTTTCAGAAATCAGGGGGATGTCATATCCGGTGTCGATTGTAAACATGGACGAAGTTGCCGAGGTAAGTTCTGAAAATGCTAAAATAAACTCAGCTAAAGTGCATATGGAACATGTTTTTCGATGAGTTTTGTTAAGTTTAGTTTGGAGTTTTGGAAAATCCAGTTCATTGTCACCTCCCATTGTCACAAATAACTGGAGCGTGCTTTCTTTTCAGTCTTCGAATCGCTGGCCTTTCAAACCGGACGCAAAGCGCCCCTGAAAGTCGAGCGTCGTAACCTCGAAGGGTCACGTGACGAGTTGGCGGTCCAGGCTATTTGGTCTATGTTTAAACTCGACTAAATCTTAAAAACAAAACAAAAAAACACCAACATCTATTTATGTTTGGCCTAAAGGTTAATTGCTCCGGAAATATATTGCAGCCTTGGATTCCCCTGTGTCCAATAACCCAGGTTAACCCGGGGTGGCAGAAAAAAGTACCCGTCAAATACCCGTTAGTGGTGAACCACCGAAACATTCTGATGAAGAATTGATAACAGGCTGACTTGATGGGTAAGTGTCTGATTGGTTTTTCGTGACCGCCAGTAATTTGTTTATGCATCAGGGCATTTGCATTTAAGGATGCCCCCTATTCAAAATAAAAGGCCACAACAACAACAAAACTTTGTATCTGATGACGATTTGATCATAATTTATTTCAGGTGAAATGGAAGTTTTTAGTGAGCTTTTGTGTAGTCAACAATTCACTCGGACGTTGAGCTTAGACTTTGCGAACATTCTGTTTTTATGTAAAAGTGGAAAAGAGAGAGAGAGAGAGAGAGAGAGAGAGAGAGAGAGAGAGAGAGAGAGAGAGAGAGCTCATGTGTGTGTGTCCGTGTGTGTGTGCGCGCGTGTTTGTGTGTGTGTGTTTGTGTGTGTGTGTGCTACTGATTTACAACAAATAAAAACGTAAAGAGTAACTAGCTCGAGTGAAGGAATCCAATGGATGATTAAATAAATAAATAAATAAATAAATAAATAAATAAATAAACAAATAAATAAAAAAAACGCTGGCGTTGGACCCGAGTACTCTTCAGACTGGCTCGCTCCCCCAGTATGAAAGTTTCTGTCTTGTGCACGTGGATTTAAAAAAAATATATATATTTATTTTACACAATTAAAATTTTTTTAGAGTAAAATAAAACATTAAAAGGTTCATAATAAACAATAGTAAACAAGAATTAAAAAAAAAAAAATTTGACCGCCCATGCCGGGAATCGGACCCGGATCACTTGGATTTAAAAAAAAAAGAAAATTATTTATTTATTTTACACAATTAAAAAAACTATTAGAGTAAAATAAAACATTAAAACGTTCATAATAAACAATAGTAAACAAGAATTAAAAATAAAAAAATAGACCGCCCATGCTGGGAATCGAACCCGGATCACTTTGGCCATAGACTCTCTCGTGCTCTCTGTCTCTCTTTCACCGAGACCAATAGTTTCTTTGCCGAGACCAAATCCCCACCCGTCGGCTGTCTTGCAAATCATGCTTTTCTCGTCACTGCGTGACGTGTTCGGCTCAGCCGCCCAAGTCTCCCCTTTAGTTCAGTGACTGGCTGTTCGCAAAGCGACCAGCCTCCCACCGCAAAAACTCCCACCGTTAAGAGTGGCTTTTGTGATTTATTTCGCATTTAGGTCCCAGGTAACATTATGAAGTTTTAATACGATCAATCGGACCTATTATCAAGTTAGTGTATCAACTTTTGAAAGAACTGCGCCCAGTAGTTTCCCAGCAATAAGCCGTTAAGTCGAGACAGACACACACACACACAATTAAAGTCTGTTGGACCCTAGTACTGCGTACTCGGGGATAAATAAATAATTCAAAGACAAAACTGCTATCCTCTGTTATATACTGTTCAAAAAACGAAACGCATAGCTTGTAATATTTGGTTAATTTAGTTATATGGCTACAAGGATATCCACCAAACTGCAGAAAATGTTTATCTGGTCGTCGACCTTTCGTCCATTGCCACAAGTGAGCTCTGCACGTGACGCATGCGTTATCAGTGGCTACAATGTCAAAATTGCTCATTTGGCATGACCACTCGTCATGCTTCAGTGTAATCTCGTGAAACTCGGGGAATATTGAGCTCTCACCATGTTTTCCAAAACCCATAAAAGCGGATTGTTCGCCACAAAGAAATCAGACGACAATTCAGCGACGAAAGATGGCCCGATTGAGCAGAGAAGACCGCCAAATTGCATTGGGTCGTTTACAAGCAGGCCAAAGTCAAAGTGCAATCGCCAGGCACTTCCACGTGTCCCAGAGCACCATCAGTAGACTGTGGGTCAGGTTTCAAGCCACTGGCTCCGTTGCTGACTTGCCACGAGCGGGAAGACCAAGGGCGACAACTGCTGCTCACGACCGCTTCATACGGCTCCGCCACCTCCGGAATCGTTTCCTGTCGGCCTCATCTTCTGTCCAGGCTCTCCCCGGGCCACACCGATTATCGGACCAGACCGTGCGGAACCGCCTGCATGAAGCTGGTTTGAGAGCTCGCAGACCTCACAGAGGAGCTGTCCTCACCCGCCGCCATCGCCAGAACCGAGTGCAGTGGGGCAACCAGCACCTTCGCTGGACCGTCCGGAATCACTGGAGACACGTGTGGTTCAGCGACGAGTCCTACTTCCTGCTCCAGCGACATGATGGTCGGAGGAGGGTCTACCGGAGAGTAAACGAACGTTACGCGCCCAACTGTGTGGATGAGGCACCCGTTCATGGTGGTGGAGGCGTCATGGTGTGGGGGGCGATCAATACCGCTGGAAGGAGCACCCTGGTGCACGTCCAAGGGCGCATAACTGCCCAGCGATACGTGTAGGAAATTCTGCGCCCACACGCCCTTCCTCTTCTGGCTGACCAGGATGCCATATTCCAGCAGGACAACGCTCGCCCGCACACAGCACGACTCACCACCCAGTTCCTCACCGACCACCATGTCCAGGTGCTTCCCTGGCCATCCATGTCGCCAGACATGAACCCGATAGAACACCTCTGGGATGAATTGGACAGACGTGTGCGCAGGCGAGAAGAAGCGCCGGCAAATCACCGCGATCTATTGCAGGCACTTCAGGAGGAGTGGGACACCATCCCACAGCAAGATATCGGGCATCTGATCCAGTCCATGCCCAGAAGGTGCCGGGCAGTTGTTGCTGCTCAAGGCAGTCACACCCCCTACTGACTTGACAGCCTCGGCACCCAATCGTATTGATTGACTGATTGATTTGAAGATGCAAATGAACTGTGTGTGCATTCAACTGTGTCCATACCAAATTTCAAACAAATAATCTAAATATTGGATTTTCTGTTAATTTTTTCGAAAAATAAAACAAATTTGGCAAGTAGCAACTATGCGTTTCTTTTTTTGAACAGTATATGTATATATATATGAACTTGTTTCTGTTACATTTGTTTTTGTCAAAAGAGAAGAAAAAGACTTGTTATGCTCTATTTTCTTCCGTATACCTTCTTGGTTGGTTTGAAATGACCCATTAATGATAGAACAATTAATGATCGATCAATTGATTGCTTGGTTTATAAAATATGTTGTGAAAAAGATAAAATTCATTGACTGAATGAGTGACAGATTTTTTTCATTGATTCAATGTGAACCAGATATTATATTGAATAATCAAAGTATTTTGGGGAACAGTTAAAAGGATTGATTCATTGATTCATTGATTCATTCACTCATTGATACATTCATTTATTGATTGGTTGACTGATTGATTGATTGATTGATTGATTGATTGATTGATAGATGGATGTATGGATGGATTGACTAACTGATCGATTGACAAACGGACTGATTAATACCAAAAAGATAAAAACAAGAAAACCACACCTTACCTTTATATCATCACGTGCTCTGTTGTTGTTTGTTCCTCCACCCTCGCTCGTTAGCTGTTTTCACCAGACTGAATCACGCTCAGGCACTGCACGCCCAAAGCCACGGAACACGAAGGTGCGCCATTGGGACGCATGCGCAGTGAAGGTTTAGTTTTCTCGATTCAGAACTTTTCGGGTCAACAGTTCTTTGCTCAGATGCGTTGGAAAACTAAAAAAGGTGTGTGGTATGATAGAGAGGTGTGATAGATACACCCGTCTGCTTAAAATATTGTGCAATAAGGGTTCTGTCGATAGATGGTTGAGAAAGGGTGAGACTGAGCGATGTTAAAGCTGTTCTAAAATATTCTGCGGCAGAAACACGGCGCGCGCTTAAAATAACCCGACTAAGCCTGAAAGATGTAATCCTTTCATCTTGCGTTACCGATCATGTAGGTTTACGCCACCTCAGATCTGCCTAGACTTTCACACGGAATTCTTCTTGTTCTTCTCCTTCTCAGTGCTTTCATAGGCTGCAGCTCCCCTGTACACTCGTGTTTATTGCACGAGTAGGCTTTTATGTGTATGACCGTTTTTACCCCGCAATTAATGCAGCTAATGACGGTCAGAATATACCTGCGCAGTTTCAGCGGCACAGACGACGTACGGCCTATTATTTATGCGGCGATAGGGATTATGACGATTATGCCTGTTCTCCTTTCATGCAACGTGTAGCGGGCTGGGATAAGCTGCAGTACGTCATCAGTCCTGCTGAAGTTACATAATGTGAGCGGAGCCCCTAAAACGCCGCTGTCGGGGGAAGCATGCAGGGCCCGTATGCATGAACTGGAAGTCAGAAACACTGGAAGTAGAGGCCTCTTTTGAAAGTGGGAACTCCCGAAGTTAACTTTCTAACTGTTCCCTATGCATGAACGCTGTAGTGCTGACTTCGAGAGTATTCGGTCAAGGTCGCGAAAATTGGGGGAATCCCAACTAGTACATGCGTTTGTTAACAGTAAGCTTGGCGACCAGAAGAAACAAGTCTCATCGCGAGTTCAAAAGGGCGAACGTTGAGCGCGCTGTAGTACTAACAGCGTTATTGCTGTTGTTTTTTGAATGGTTAAACGAAAGGGTCGGTTCAAACCTGTGATGATTGTCTTGGAATCGAATGACTGCCTAGCTATGACAATGACTTTGTTGACCTGAATGTTAGGGAGAAAAATAAATGATTATGTTGAACTTTTTTTCTCCTTTTTATATTTAGTCAAGTTTTGACTAAATATTTTAACATCGAGGGGGAATCGAAACGAGGGTCGTGGTGTATGTGCGTATGTGTGTGCGTGCGTGCGTGCGTGTGTGTGTGTGTGTGTGTAGAGCGATTCAGACTAAACTACTGGACCGATCTTTATGAAATTTGACATGAGAGTTCCTGGGTATGAAATCCCCGAACGTTTTTTTCATTTTTTTGATAAATGTCTTTGATGACGTCATATCCGGCTTTTCGTGAAAGTTGAGGCGGCACTGTCACGCCCTCATTTTTCAACCAAATTGGTTCAAATTTTGGTCAAGTAATCTTCGACGAAGCCCGGGGTTCGGTATTGCATTTCAGCTTGGTGGCTTAAAAATTAATTGATGACTTTGGTCATTAAAAATCGGAAAATTGTAAAAAAAAATAAAAATTTATAAAACGATCCAAATTTACGTTTATCTTATTCTCCATCATTTGCTGATTCCAAAAACATATAAATATGTTATATTCGGATTAAAAACAAGCTCTGAAAATTAAATATATAAAAATTATTATCAAAATTAAATTGTCCAAATCAATTTAAAAACACTTTCATCTTATTCCTTGTCGGTTCCTGATTCCAAAAACATATACATATGATATGTTTGGATTAAAAACACGCTCAGAAAGTTAAAACAAAGAGAGGTACAGAAAAGCGTGCTATCCTTCTTAGCGCAACTACTACCCCGCTCTTCTTGTCAATTTCACTGCCTTTGCCATGAGCGGTGGACTGACGATGCTACGAGTATACGGTCTTGCTGAAAATTGGCAGCTACTTGACTAAATATTGTATTTTCGCCTTACGCGACTTGTTTACATTTAGTCAAGTTTTGACTAAATGTTTTAACATAGAGGGGGGAATCGAGACGAGGGTCGTGGTGTATGTGCGTGTGTGTGTGTGTGTGTGTGTCTGTCTGTCTGTGTGTGTGTGTGTAGAGCGATTCAGACTAAACTACTGGACCGATCTTTATGAAATTTGACATGAGAGTTCCTGGGTATGATATCCTTAGACGTATTTTTCATTTTTTTGATAAATGTCTTTGATGACGTCATATCCGGCTTTTCGTGAAAGTTCAGGCGGCACTGTCACGCCATCATTTTTCAACCAAATTGGTTGAAAGTTTGGTCAAGTAATCTTCGACGAAGCCCGGACTTCGGTATTGCATTTCAGCTTGGTGGCTTCAAAATTAATTAATGACTTTGGTCATTAAAAATCTGAAAATTGTAAAAAAAATATTTTTTTTATAAAACGATCCAAATTTACGTTCATCTTATTCTCCATCATTTGCTGATTCCAAAAACATATTAATATATGTTATATTTGGATTAACAACAAGCTCTGAAAATTAAATATATAAAAAATATTATCAAATTTTTTTTTAGAAATGAATTTAAAAACACTTTCATCTTATTCCTTGTCGGTTCCTGATTCCAAAAACATATAGATATGATATGTTTGGATTAAAAACACGCTCAGAAAGTTAAAACAAAGAGAGGTACAGAAAAGCGTGCTATCCTTCTTAGCGCAACTACTACCCCGCTCTTCTTGTCAATTTCACTGCCTTTCCCATGAGCGGTGGACTGACGATGCTACGAGTATACGGTCTTGCTGAAAAATGGCAGCTACTTGACTAAATATTGTATTTTCGCCTTACGCGACTTGTTTATATTTAGTCAAGTTTTGACTAAATATTTTAACATCGAGGGGGAATCGAAACGAGGGTCGTGGTGTATGTGCGTGTGTGTGTGTGTCTGTGTGTCTGTGTGTCTGTGTGTGTGTGTGTGTAGAGCGATTCAGACTAAACTACTAGACCGATCTTTATGAAATTTGACATGAGAGTTCCTGGGTATGAAATCCCCGAACGTTTTTTTTCATTTTTTTGATAAATGTCTTTGATGACGTCATATCCGGCTTTTCGTGAAAGTTCAGGCGGCACTGTCACGCCCTCATTTTTCAACCAAATTGGTTGAAATTTTGGTCAAGTAATCTTCGACGAAGCCCGGGGTTCGGTATTGCATTTCAGCTTGGTGGCTTAAAAATTAATTGATGACTTTGGTCATTAAAAATCGGAAAATTGTAAAAAAAAATAAAAATTTATAAAACGATCCAAATTTACGTTTATCTTATTCTCCATCATTTGCTGATTCCAAAAACATATAAATATGTTATATTCGGATTAAAAACAAGCTCTGAAAATTAAATATATAAAAATTATTATCAAAATTAAATTGTCCAAATCAATTTAAAAACACTTTCATCTTATTCCTTGTCGGTTCCTGATTCCAAAAATATGTACATATTATGATATGTTTGGATTAAAAACACGCTCAGAAAGTTAAAACAAAGAGAGGTACAGAAAAGCGTGCTATCCTTCTTAGCGCAACTACTACCCCGCTCTTCTTGTCAATTTCACTGCCTTTGCCATGAGCGGTGGCCTGACGATGCTACGAGTAAAATGGCATTGCGTTCAGTTTCATTCTGTGAGTTCGACAGCTACTTGACTAAATATTGTATTTTCGCCTTACGCGACTTGTTTTTTATTATCTCAGTTGCATGCAGGCAGCTTCAACCCTTTCTTTTTTGCCTCTCTTTTTTTTAAATTTTTTTTTATCGGGGAGCATCTTTCCTTATTGATCTTTTTTTCTGTTCTTTTTTCCTGCTTTTTATATTAAAGTCAAGATTTTTTGTGAAAGCATAGGACAGTTTCTTTACGCAATTAAAAACAAGTCGCGTAAGGCGAAAATACAACATTTAGTCAAGTAGCTGTCGAACTCACAGAATGAAACTCAACGCAATGCAACGCAGCAAGACCGTATACTCGTAGCATCGTCAGTCCACCGCTCATGACAAAGGCAGTGAAATTGACAAGAAGAGCGGGGTAGTACCGTAGTTGCGCTGGGAAGGATAGCACGCTTTTCTGTACCTTTCTTCGTTTTAACTTTCTGAGCGTGTTTTTAATCCAAACATATCATATCTATATGTTTTTGGAATCAGGAACCGACAAGGAATAAGATGAAAGTGTTTTTAAATTGATTTGGACAATTTAATTTTGATAATAATTTTTATATATTTAATTTTCAGAGCTTGTTTTTAATCCGAATATAACATATTTATATGTTTTTGGAATCAGCAAATGTTGGAGAATAAGATAAACGTAAATTTGGATCGTTTTATAAAAAACATTTTTTTTTTACAATTTTCAGATTTTTAATGACCAAAGTCATTAATTAATTTTGAAGCCACCACGCTGAAATGCAATACCGAAGTTTGGGCTTCGTCGAAGATTACTTTACCAAAATTTCAACCAATTTGGTTGAAAAATGAGGGCGTGACAGTGCCGCCTGAACTTTCACGAAAAACCGGATATGACGTTATCAAAGACATTTATCAAAAAAATGAAAAAAACGTCCGGGGATTTCATACCCAGGAACTCTCATGTCCAATTTCATAAAGATGGGTCCAGTAGTTTAGTCTGAATCGCTCTACACACACACACACAGACACACACACGCACATACACCACGACCCTAGTCTCGATTCCCCCCTCTACGTTAAAACATTTAGTCAAAACTTGACTAAATGTAAAAATGAACACAGAGACAAAAAACCGGTTGTTGCAGCGAATGCAATTGAGGCCTATAAAGAAAAAGATCAATAAAAAAAATTAAAAATTTAAATTTTGCTCCCAGCGGCACTTGAAGCCGGAGCGCCGGATCGAATTTCCGAATCCGTAACCACTGCACCATGCTACTCGTGTGCAAAAAAGCGTGATGAAAAGATGTAATATGAGTTATTCAGTCGTGATGGTTTGAAAGCTCGCCACCTTCGCCGAATGACTCGAGCACGTTTGTTTCGGTTAGTATCTGATCGAACTGTCGCTTTTGAGCCACTCTGTTTCAAGCATTTCACCTAAATTAAACAAGAATGTCACAGTTTGTGTCTATGGTGCAAGGTAGCCGACCGTCTCATTGTAGCCAAGTTACGACAGTTGCTCGATTGACGCATTTCACGTCTTCGATATTCTGTCTGAGCTCATTTCCCAATGAGCTGCCTTAAAAACAGGAATGTCCTGCAATTGTAGTAGCCTATGCGTTGGAGGTTTCTTTTGGGTGGGAAAGGACATTTAAGAAGCAATATCGTCGTATAATGATGTCAAGTGAGACCCTGCAAATTAACATTGAAAGTGGGAACTTCGGAAGCAAAGTTGCCAGCTTCTCGGTATGCAAGAGCTAAATTGAAAGCCGAAGTAGTGGCCCGCTTCGAGAGTTCTGAGGTCAAGGTCGAGGAAATTGGGGGAATCCCAATTAGTGCGCATGCGTTTGTAAACGGTAGGCTTGGTGACCAGAGGAAACAAATCTCATCGCGAGTTCGTAAATGGGCGAACGTTGATCGCGCTGTAGCTTTTACTATAGTTGTTGCTTCTGCCTGGTTGAACGAAAGGGTCGGTTCAAAGCTGTGATGATTGTCTTGAAATTGAATGACTGTCTATAATAATGATTTTGTTGACCAGAATGTTGGGGAAAATAAAACATTTTTTGTTTATGTGGTAGCGAAGTCGGTTATGTTTAACCTCTTCTTTTTACATTTAGTCAAGTTTTGACTAAATGTTTTAACATCGAGGGGGAATCGAAACGAGGGTCGTGGTGTATGTGTGTGTGTGCGTGTGTGCGTGCGTGTGTGCGTGCGTTCGTGTAGAGCGATTCAGACCAAACTACTGGACCGATCTTTATGAAATTTGACATGAGAGTTCCTGGGTATGATATCCCCGAACGTTTTTTTCCTTATTTTGATCAATGTCTTTGATGACGTCATATCCGGCTTTTCGTGAAAGTTCAGGCGGCACTGTCACGCCCTCATTTTTCAACCAAATTGGTTGAAATTTTGGTCAAGTAGTCTTCGACGAAGCCCGGACTTCGGTATTGCATTTCAGCTTGGTGGCTTAAAAATTAATTAATGACTTTGGTCATTAAAAATCTGAAAATTGTAAAAAAAAATATTTTTTTCTAAAACGATCCAAATTTACGTTCATCTTATTCTCCATCATTTGCTGATTCCAAAAACATATAAATATGTTATATTCGGATTAAAAACAAGCTCTGAAAATTAAATATATGAAAATTATTATCAAAATTAAATTTTCCAAATCAATTTAAAAACACTTTCATCTTATTCCTTGTCGGTTCCTGATTCCAAAAACATATAGATATGATATGTTTGGATTAAAAACACGCTCAGAAAGTTAAAACAAAGAGAGGTACAGAAAAGCGTGCTATCCTTCTCAGCGCAACTACTACCCCGCTCTTCTTGTCAATTTCACTGCCTTTGCCATGAGCGGTGGACTGACGATGCTACGAGTATACGATCTTGCTGCGTTGCATTGCGTTCAGTTTCATTCTGTGAGTTCGACTATGGCAATCCGAATGGTGCAAATGTCCCTTTTAGCTCTTGATGTCTAAATAACACATTATTTAGCTAAATAACGCGTTATTTAGCTAAACAATGCTTTATTTAGCTATATCATGCATTATTTAGCTAAATAATGCATTGTTTAAATTAAACAATGCATTATTTACAGATACAGAAAAAAGAGAGCCCAAAGCACTAAATAATGCATTGTTTAGCATAAATAAGAGATTGTGTTTGTAAATAACTCATTATTTATAAATAATTACGCGTTTTCTCTAAACAATATATTATATATGTAAATAAAGTGTTATTTAGATAAATAAAATATTATTTAGATAAATAAAATATTATTTAGATAAATAAAATGTTATTTATCTAAATAAAATATTATTTAGATAAATAAAATATTATTTAGATAAATAAAATATTATTTAGATAAATAATTTATTATTTAGATAAATAATTTATTATTTAGATAAATAATTTATTATTTACTGTTTTTGCCTTGAAATAGTATTATTACGCTAAATAATGCTTTATATAGCTATATAATAGGTTTCCGCTATATAATTCATGATTTGGTAAATAATACATTATATACCGTAAATAAAATATTATATACCGTAAACAATTCATTGTTTAGCGCATCGCGAAGCCGTTTTTTCTCTTGTTGTTTTTTTCCACGTGTTTCCGTGGATCCGAGAGAGCGCTGTTGATTCTCCACTGTCTTGGCAAACCCAGTATCCGGTACTCCACATCCGGTTCCGCCAAGGGACTGGGTGGCCGAGTGGTAACGCACTTGCGCTCGGAAGCGAGAGGTTGCGTGTTCAGGCCTGGGTCAGGCCGCAATTTTCTCCCCCTTTTCCTAACCTAGATGGTGGGTTCAAGTGCTAGTCTTTCAGATGAGACGAAAAACCGAGGTCTATGCTTGGCGCTGGTGGACAATATTCACTTTTTTGTCCAAAAACGCCAGTTTTGGCCCAAAAAGACAAAGATTTGGCAAAAAACCCCATACATTTGGCCAAATAAAATAGATTTGGCTATAACTTATTTTTGGCCAAAACTTTCTATGTAAAAGTTTTGGCCAAAACTGTTTTTGTTAGCTAAAACGGGAGATTTGGCCAAACTTCTGCCATAAAAAGATTTGGCCAAAAAAAGATTTGGCCAAACAAAAAAGATTTGGCCAAATCTTCACTTTTTTGGCCAAATCTTTTTTTGTTTGGCCAAATCTTTTTTTGGCCAAATCTTTTGTATTTGCTGGCGCTGGTGGACAATATTCACTTTTTTGGCCAAATCTTTTTTTGGCCAAAACTTTGCTTTTTTTGGCCAAAACTGGCGTTTTTGGCCAAAACTTGCTTTTTTGGCCAAAAATGTACTTTTGGCAAAAAAAGTGAATATTGTCCACCAGCGCCCAGCGTTTTTGGCCAAAACTAGCATTTTTGGCCAAAACAATACTTTTTTGGCCAAAACTTTGCTTTTTTAGCCAAAACTTAGCCTTTTTGGCCAAAACTGGCGTTTTTGGCCAAAACTCGCGTTTTGGGCCAAAACTATACTTTTTTGGCCAAAACTTTGCTTGTTTGGCCAAAAATGTACGTTTTTGGCCAAAAAAGTGTGCTTTTGGCCAAAAAAGTGAATATTGTCTACCAGCGCCTAGCAGCTTGGTGCTGGTGGACAATATTCACTTTTTTGGCCAAAAACGCACTTTTTGGGCCAAAACTGGCGTTTTTGGCCAAAACTGGCGTTTTTGGCCAAAACTATACTTTTTTGGACAAAACTTTGCTTTTTTGGCCAAAGCTTTGCTTTTTTGGTCAAAACTTTGCTTTTTTGGCCAAAACTGGCGTTTTTGGCCAAAACTATACTTTTTGGGCCAAAACTTTGCTTTTTTGGCCAAAACTGGCGTTTTTGGCCAAAAAAATGAATATTGTCCATCAGCGCCAAGGGGTACTCAAAGATTTGGCCAAAAAATGAAGTTTTGGCCAAAAAAAAATTTTGGCCAAAACTTTCAATGCAAAAGTTTTGGCCAAAAAAATATTTGGCCAAATCTAAAACATTTGGCCCAAAAAGTGAAGATTTGGCCAAATGTTTTAGATTTTTTTTTTTTTTTTTTTTTTTTTTTTTTTAACCTCAGTTGCATGCAGGTTTGCTACTACAATTATTTTTTGCCTTTTTATTATATTTTTTTTTTTTTTTTTGTTTTTTTGTTGTGGCTTGGAGCAAACCTTCTTCATAGGTCTTTTCTTTTCAAATGTGTACAATTTTTAAATCAATAAACCTTATCAGTAAACTAATATGTTCAAATAAATAAATAAATAAAAATAATCATAACATAAATTTATTCCTAATGTTCAGCTCAGTTTCCAGTACACCAAATCTTTTTTAACACTCAACTTATACCAGGCCCCTGAGGGTTAAGTCCCTTTGAAAAATAAATAATATTTCAAGGGGTGTCCCATATCTAAATTTACTTATACACATTTTTCCAATCAAGATTAAATGGGTAAGATACTTAAACATTTCATGTGTCAAACCATTCTTATCTCGCACATAAATCAGCACATCTGTTGCTTGTAGAATAATTGCTATGTTATATCGATTGTAGAACAATGTTTCAACATGCTTCCACAAATGGTGAATTTTACTGCAATAGAAAAAGAAATGTTCAATGTAATCAACTTGTTCAATACAGTATGGACATTTATCATTATTTGCGAGTCCCATTTTTAAGAGGAGAATATTGGTTGGGTATATATTGTGTAATATCTTCCACTGTAATTCTTTTAGTCTGGTTTCTGTTGTTGTTTCTTTTGCATTAAGCCAAACTTTTTCTTCAATACTAATACCAAGTTTGTTCAGCCAAAATCGAACACAGCAGGGTGGACTATATTTCATATCTGTCATAAAATTTCGAAAATCTCTAGCTTTTAACATCACTTTATCATTAAAATACAATTTCGAGAATTCTTCAGTGACAGCATATACATAATCCGTATTGTTCTTTAAGTAACGAGACAACGCCGAGTGAACAACAATGTACTGTAAATAGAGTTCTGGTGAAGTACCAATTAGGTTCTGTACATTTTGAAATGACAAAATGGAATTGTTTTCTAAGAGGTCATTGACATGTGTTATTCCTTTTTTTGCCCAGTTGTCAAAATAAATTACATTATTTTGATATTTTATATCGACATTATTCCATATGCATGCCATCTTCAGAGATGACGAAGAGTGCAGTGTATTATGTTCCAACCAGACTCGCAGTACTTTGCTCCAGAAGGAGGACTGAAGACTATCTAACCCTTTAAACTTTTTAGGACCAATAATTGAATTAAAACATGATAAATCTGTTCCAAAATTACGGAAATATAATCTAGGAATCCAAGTCCATGTACTATTGTTATTCATATTCGAGAGCTGAGCAAGCCAGCCGCACAGAATAGATTCTTGCAATATTTGCATATCAATCATTTGGATTCCTCCTGTTCCTATTCCACTGCACATAACACTTCTCTTCACTTTCTCAAACGCTTTCTTGTTACAATTAATTTTCCTCCAAAGAAAACGAAACAATAACGTATTAATTTCTTTCAACACAGGTTCAGGGATGCATATTGCCTGCATAACATAAACGAGCTGAGAAATCAAAAAACTTTTTATTACGCACATTTTACCAAATATGCCAAGATTCCGTTTTTCCCAGTTTAAAATCACCTGCTTAATACTCTTAATTCGTTGTGTCCAGTTTTCATCCACGAGGGATTCACTGGATGTATTGCAAAAATATATTCCCAGAATCTTCATTTGTTTAACCCATCTTAATCCGTATCCTCCCTCGTTGCTATTCCGTTTTGATCCAATCCACATTGCTTCTGATTTTACTCTATTTATCTTCAAACCGGATATAATTGTAAACTCGTCTAATATCCCCAAAACAACTTTAATGTCATCTTTATCACGCAGAAACATGGTAACATCATCGGCATACAGAAGTGCCTTCAAAATCTTTTTAAACATATGCACTTCTTCTGAATCGTCAGTTTCAATTTCCAAACCTTTCACTTCAAAACCTTTTCGAAATCGGGTTGCAAGCAGCTCAATTCCAATAACAAAAGCCAGTGGTGAGAAAGGACAACCTTGTCGCACCCCACAGCTGACTTCAAAATCACTTGAGAGCCAACCGTTGTATCCAATGCAGCTTCTTGTGCTACTGAACAATACTTCTACCCAACGTAAAAAATCTGTTCCAAATCCGTATCTCTTAAAGGCATATAACATAAACTCTTTCGATATACTGTCAAATGCTTTTTTGAAATCTAAAGCAAGTACCAAACCAGGTTTTTCTTGTAATCTAAAGTGTTCAATAACATCATCTATTGTTCTCAGCGTATGAGAGACGTTTCTACCTTTAATAAAACCAACTTGATCTTCGTGTACTATGTTTTGAATAACTGGGCTTAGCCTATTTGCTAAACATTTAGCTAAAATCTTATAGTCTGTATTTGTCAAAGAAATTGGTCTCCAGTTTGATAAACTGTGTTTTGATAAGTCTTTCCCTTTGTGGATCAGGGTAATAACCGCCGATGCTTGGGTGAAGGACAGACTTCCATTCTCAAATGATTTGTTAAATGAATCAACAATAAGAATTCTTAACTTTGACCAAAAAAACTTAATAAATTCTGTGGTAAGGCCGTCCATGCCTGGTGAGGAACCATTTTTCATCAATTTAAGTGCCGATGATGCCTCTTCAACCGTTACATTTCCTTCACACTTTGCCTTCTCCTCATCACTTAACTGAGGAACATCGCAATCTTGCAAAAAGGATGTAATATTATTGTCTAAATTTTCATCAGGTAATTTTCGTGAATAAAGAGTTTGAAAATACTCTCTCTGAGCTTCCAGTATATCAAATTGATCTGTAATGACTTCACCATTCTCCAGTTCTAATCTTGGCATTAATTTAGAATGTGCACGTGATTTTTCTAAGTTAAGAAAATACTTTGTATTTGTTTCTCCTTCTTCGATCCATTTTACTCGTGATCTTGTCTGGGCACTGTGCAATTCTGTTTTTTCAATAAGTTCCAAATTCAATTTTAACTTTTCTCGTCGAAAAATAGCGTTTTTATCATCTGGGTTTTTGGCTAAATGTGATTCGCATACATTTAAATCATGTTGCAGTGTTATCTTGTCTGTTCTCTTTTTTACGGCATTTTTCTTGCTGTATTGCATAGAGATGTCCTTAATTTCCAGTTTTAGTAACTCCCAATTCAATCCCGCATGCTGTGTCGGCTGCTCAGAGAGAAAATTATCAATGGTCTGATTCATAATATCAACGTATGCCTGTTGTTTTAATAGAGAGTTGTTAAATTTCCAGTACCCTGGACCTCTGCATGTATCAGTACATTTTAGTTGTAAATAAACACCCCTGTGATCAGTCGAAGGTAGTGAATATATATTGCATTCAAGCACTTCGTCAATTACGTTATCATTTAATAACATGTAATCCAGTCGCCGTGCAATAAATGTACCCCCTCCCTTTGACCATGTGTATTCTTTTTCTTGTGGGTTGCAAATCCGCCACATATCATTCAAAGCACAATCATTTATAAAAGAGTTAAATGCTTTTACCAAACTCTCTTGGTGTTTTTGGCCACTGATAATATCAAGTTCATTATTCAACACGGCATTAAAATCTCCACAGACTATTTTCCTTTCACAATCACATTCTTTGACTTTGACAGCTAAATCATGTAAAAATTCCTTGATCTCTTTTGTTACACTGGGTGCGTATATATTAAACACACATACATCTCTATTCTCAATGGATATTCTTATTGCAATAACCCTATCGTTTAATGTAAAGGTCTTCCATGCGAACGAAAACTGCTTTCTAATTAATATAATCTGACCTTTACTGTGTGCAGTACTTTCTGAAAAAATCAAATCTCCTCCCCATTCTTTTTTCCATAACTCCACCACACCTTTGGTAACATACGATTCTTGAATACATATAATGTCGTATTTTTTTTCCTTGAAATGTCGAAAAAGACTTTTGCGTTTTGTTGCATTTCGTAATCCACGCACATTAAGTGATAAAATGTTTAACGTATCCATAGGAAAGAGGGTACAAGGTCAATAAATACAACGAGTGTAAACACTTGAATCGTAAGACAATCGGGAAAGTCCATAGTCCGGGCCAGGTCGTAAGGGTTGAGAAACTTGGACAGGTCGTCCTATTCCTGTGTATTAGATGGGTTGTTAGCGCTGTCATGGGCTGTTAAGGAGTTGCGTTCGTGGCGCGGTTTCTTTTCGAGTTTCTCGAGTATTTTCCCCCCACTCTTTCCACCCTCTTCCTGGCTCGATCGCCGGCGCTTGGACGACTCGGACCGGCTTCGCGAGTCACTAGTGTAGTGAGAGTGAATAGCAGTTTGGCGGACCGAAGGACGAGGCGTGCGTGTCTCCCCCCCTTCCTCCTCCCTGTCGTTTTCACTGGTGAGTTTGGCGGCCGGGTTCGCTGCCTGCGCATTGTCACTGCGTGCTGCACGCGTCTCGTTTGGACTGATTTGGTTCAATTTCAGTGTCACTGTCACCTTCCGTTTCGCTGGCACGTGCGCTGCAAGCGTTGTCGCCGCGTTTATGGCCAGGTTTGAGACAGTCACGGCAGACTACCTCTCTGTCGCACTGTGAAACGTGGTGCCCCTCATTGAGGCACTTTGAGCAAATGACTTTTTTCTTTACGAGTTTCTGTTCTCTGTGGTAAACTTTTGCTGTGAAGAAGCCTCCCACCTTCATTGTTTTTTCTAGAGGGGTTGTGGGGGTGGTGATGAAAACAAACCGACGTCCCGTCAGGAATCGAGTTAGTTTGTTGTCAGCGTCCCTAGCTCTTTCCATCTTAACTGCCGATCGAAGTTCGCATCCCAGTTTCACAAGGGAGATTTCGATCTCCGAGTCAGCAACGGAGATCGGAATATCGTCGATCCAAACTTTGGTAGACGGAGTCTCCTCCCCCGCGTTGTCCCGAAGGGTATAAGGGTTGGTTGCACACACTTTGATGGTCATACCACGCAGGGCGATTCCTTGGATGAGCAAAGTGTTCCTGGAGTCGCGGTTGGCAGGGTAAATTCTCCATAGACCCCTGATGTCCTGAGCCCCTATAATCGAGCCTCGACCAGAGATACGTTCAGCAGCCAGACAGACCTCAAGGACTGTCGCGGGGTTCAGAGCTGTGCGAGCAATATCATTGTTTCTGATGAAGACAGGTAGTACAGGTTCTTGGGTGGACATAATTTCACAGAGGTATGTAAAAAAAACAACAACAACAAAGCAGAAAAAAGACCCAAAAAAGCAACAACGAATACACGGTCACGTAGGTAGAGAAAGACACAAAGGAATAGCGAATAACTACAACATCATAGTGAAGGAGAAGCTAATAGGCAAACTAGCGACACCAAGGAACAATAACATTCACCACAGCAGGTCAGTCCCAGTCCTAGTCCAGCGAAGTTTCAGTAATCCAAGCACACACATGAAAGAGAGCGAAGCTGGTGTACTACAAAACTCGGGGCGTAGAGAGCAGCGCAAAAACGTGACCGCTCGTCACGACGGTCGCTCACCAAGTGTCAAAATGTTTTAGATTTGGCCAAGTATTTTTTGGCCAAAACTTTGCACTCAAAAGTTTTGGCCAAAACATGTTTTTGGCCAAAAACACACTTTCTTGGTCAAAAACGTACATTTTTGGCCAAAAAAGTGTGTTTTTGGCCCAAAAAGTGAATATTGTCCACCAGCGCCAAGCATAGAGGTCCCTTCGTGTACACTACATTGGGGTGTGCACGTTGAAGATCCCACGATTGACAAAAGGGTCTTTCCTGGCAAAATTGTATAGGCATAGATAAAAATGTCCATCAAATACCCCTGGGACTTGGAATAAAGTAAAAAAAAAAATTCCATCTCACACGGCATTAAGTCTCAGGAAACATGAATACACGCATGCAGGAAAAAAAAAATATGGGTAGCGTGGTGTGTATGGCAGCTCGCTTTCCCCGGGGAGAAAGCAGCCCGAATTTCCATGAGGGTAACCTCACTGGACTGTAAATCTTATCCAATCCAATCCAATCCAATCCAATCCAATCCAAATGTAATCAAGATGGCTACACAAGCACAAGGGAACGTTCCCGCTGAATTGATCAGAACTCTAACTACAGCGGTTGTCCAGGAACTGGCACTGCAAAGGGTTCGTATTTTAAAGTTTTATGGGGGAACATCTTTTACATCTGGACATGGAGAATGAACGACTGCGAACTAAATTGCTGCTGTTGTACCATCAGTTGAAGTTAGCCACCTGACAAGAAGATGGTCGGAAGCGAAGCGGATGTAGCTTTAGTACGCCGAGACAGATGCTAGTTGTCTGATTGGTCAGTTTGAGAATCAACAGAGCTCTCGTGGATCCACGGAAACACGTGGTAAAAAACAACAAGAGAAATATCGGCTTCGATGCACTGCGCTAAACAATGAATATTGTTTACGGTAAATAATATTTTATTTACGGTATATAATGTATTATTTACCAAATCATGAATTATATAGCGGAAACCTATTATATAGCTATATAAAGCATTATTTAGCGTAATAATACTATTTCAAGGCAAAAACAGTAAATAATAAATTATTTATCTAAATAATATTTTATTTATCTAAATAACATTTTATTTATCTAAATAATATTTTATTTACATACAATA
>NC_090252.1:45561556-45569056 GCF_037325665.1 Littorina saxatilis
TAAAAATCTCGTACGCGAAAATGGGATGGGGGCGAAGGGATAATGCCAATAATTATGTGATCTCGCGCAAACAAATGTAACGCTACCCTACCTCCACCTCTTCCACCACCGAGACTCACAGGGGACAGGAGAGTAAAAGTTGCGTACACCTGACTTAGGCAGTAAATTGCTCGTGTTAGGTTGGAATAATTTATTCGTTATTTATTCGTCAGGGGAGTAACATTTTTGACCAAAATGTTGACTCGGAACACACCTGTCGTTGGAAGTAATTTTCTCGTGTTATGGGGGAGTAGTTTTTTCGTAGAGGGAGTAAAATTTGCGTACAAAATGTTTACTCCGGAGTAAAAATCTCGTGGGAGTAACTTTCTCGTGTTACACCGGTCGACACATAAACTTCAAGTTGTAAGCTGCACTTGCAAGAAAACTATTCACAGGGTGACCCCAAAAAATGCAACCCACAAAAATCATAATAACTTCTACATCTGTTGGTCGTCGGGGGTGTTAAGGGGATACTTGTGTATACTCATGATCAGATGTTCAGATAATCCAATAGGTAAAAAGCCTGGCGGGTTTCAATTAGGTAAGTATGGCAACCGCTCGATGTCAAACCTCGTTCTGTTGAGTCGATCCCCGAATTCAAAAAACAAAATTCAGACCAATCGACCTAAAAACTTGCCACTTTGAAGTTAAAGAACACCAAATATGTAGTAATTCGGTTATCGGATGTAGAAGTTATAAGCATATTTGTGGGTTGAATTTTTGGGTTCTCCTTGTATAACGATCGAAGCACCAGCAGACTAAGCTCGCCACTGGCTCAGCGCAGGAGACGCGTCAGCAGTCATGGGAAATCAGACGCTCTCAGAACTTACATGAAATCGAAGGTCTTTGGTCCGACAGCATGTCATTTATGACTGCTGACACATCTGCTACGGCAGAGCCGACCATGGTGCTTCGGCATGCATTACTGTAACTAGGTTGTGTGTGTGTGTGTGTGCGTGTGTATGTGAGTGTGTGTGTGTGCTTTATGTGTGTGTGTATGTGTGTGTGTGTGTGTGTGTGTGTGTGTGTGTGTGATCGTGTGAGTGTATGTGCGGGTGTGTTTGTTCTTTTTGTTATGTTGAGTGCAATAACCTATAAAGGGATACAAACAGAAGTCTCAGAGGTGACCGTGACTCCAGAAACCGTCAACGTCTGGGTTATTCCCCTTGGCATAGAAACGAGAAAAGACATGAAATTAGAGCGGCTTACGGGGATCGAATTCCATTGAGGTGAATAATTTCATCGCAATTCGATCACCTAAGCCTTCATTAAAAGCCACCCAATGCGGAAACTGTGAGCTAGAGAAAAAAAGTGCTAAAAGAATGCGGGGTTGGGGGGGGGGGGGGCTCAGCAAGAACTATTTCACAATGAAACGAAGCAATGCAGTCAAGATTTAGGTGCATGTGCACAAACCAAGGACTACTACTACTAACTTTAGTTGTAGTCCTTGGCACAAACACATACGTGCATTCGTTAACGTGCATACAGACACAGATTCGGACTCTCACCACCCCCACTGTTTGTTGTTTTTTGCCTTTTTCTTTGGCCAAACAAAAATATATGTTGGTTAAGGGTTACCCGACCGACCCTATTTTTTCCCGCCGACCCTACAACTTTTTTCCATTTTTCCAACAACAACAAAATCTTGTTTTTCATTAAAAAAAAAAAAAAAAAAAAAAACTTTTGGCACATTTTGCGAACCATACCGAGATTAAGGGAAGTAACCTCCTCTTAAATCGACTAAATTAAAAACAATTTTTAAAAAAGGCCAACCTACCGACACTTTCTTTTTTGGTCACGTTATCCTAAAAAACCATATATTTTGGTTTGGCCTTACATACACACAGATACAAGCATAGACACATGCAGACACACGCACACACACACACACACACACACACACACACACACACACACACACACACACACACACACACAACCACTCATACACACACACACACAACCACCCATACACACACACTCACACACACACTCACACCTGCACACATACACACTACCACCACCACCACCACCTGGGTTACAGCCTCACATACTTGCATTTGTTCATCTACATCCACACAATTCTTGTGTCCTCGAAAAGTCTTTGGCTTTATTTTAAGTCTTTTTTTTTCAAATGACAAAGTCACAATTAGAAAATTGCAATTCAATGTAATGCACAACCAACCGTCACTTTATGCACAACCAACCGTCACTTTATGCGGCAAACATATAACGCTTGAGATCAAAATTGTCTGTGAATAAGGGAAAACATCAAAACGTTTGCATCGGCAATAATTATTCATCTTGATACGTGTGAGATATAAAATGGCGTGTTTGCAAAGTGTGCGCGCGCGTGTGTGTATGTGTGTGTGTGTGTGTGTGTGTATGTGTGCGTGTGTGTGTGTGTGTTTGTGTGTGTGTGTGTGTGTATGTGTATGTGTGGGTGTGGGTGTGCGTGCGCGCGCGTCTGTGTGAGCTAGTGCTTGCGGGTATTTTTACATACCTGAGTGTGTTGTTACATGTGTGTGAGCTTATCAGCCTGACTGCGAGTATGTTTCGGAGAGTGTCTAATCTACTTCACGGATAAAATGAAATGAACATGTACATTTAGGTTCAAACGCCAAACATGTAAAATTATATTCAAACGCCAGTCAAACAGTCAGAGAGGCATGTAAAGCTCTTAAATATTGAAAACAAGGTGCCGAACAATTAAAATAATGACAACATTCATATTCACTTGACCACACACAGAAAAGAACGGAAAAAAACGATTAAGAGTTAATGAATCTGTTGAATATTATTGCTGTGCTGAACGGCAGAAACCAGGACTGTTGGAGCGAGTATAAAGTGTATGAAATAGAGATTTCCACATGGCTTGCTGTCTCATATAAGATTTACACGAGTGTCTACATAATACAAGATATTCCTCCGATAGGAAAAACACCCCCGTCAAAGGGAAATAACCTTCTCAGTTGGTGGCAGTGAGAATGGTTATTTCCCTTTGACCAACGGGGGTGTCCGTCTATAAGTCCTTGTATAATTTTAATCCACCAATAACTCCCTAACCGTGTGTTTGACTGGTCCCAATTTTTGTAAGGACCGTCTCAGGAATGTATAGAACCTGTTCACCAAGTTTGGTGACGATCGGTCCGTTCATTCTTGAGATCTATATGCGAACACAAACACACAAACAAATAACAAACACATCGACCGAATCCTATACACACCCCTATACCGGGGGGGTGTAATAAAATGCGAGCGAAAGCGAGTATTCTGTTTATCCTACATACTGCACTTGAGTGTCTTTGCTCTAAACGTCCCGCAGTGGAAACGCCCAAATTGAAAACGCATCTTTCGAACATCGATCTCTTCCAAAGCCTCGTAAAATCTTTGACGTCAAAGCAAAAAGACGTCACTCAAGAAAGTATAGCGTGACGTGTACGTTCTCAAAATTCTTTATATTATAAGGGGAAACAGCAAGCGCAAAGGTATTCCCAGAATGACGTCTGTCTCGGTGAATTTGTCATCATGAGCAGAGGAAAAATAGGTCCCCGACAGACTAGTTTGACACGACCTTGTTTACATGATATACCCACTAGTGAAGTGAACGACAGTGTTATGTGATGGATGGGTGGTCTCTCTCACGTATGTAGGATAAAGAGAATGTTGAAGTTGCATGAACCGAAACAGGACGTAGGGATGGCGGATGAGGAATGATACATTTGAAAGAGGTATGATATTCGCGAAAAAAGCGTCAAGTTGCAGGGTTTTTTATATTTTACAAGTCAAGTCACAATGCAATGTAAAAGAGGAATCAACCACAACATAAGTTGCGTTTTACTAGCTAACTTTTTCATTTTTTTTTTTTTTTTTTAACTCCGCCAAGGACGGTCCCAAGCCCGGCTGAAAAAGGAGGAGGGTTGGGCGTGGGGTTAGCACCCCCACCCTGCAAAAAAAACTTCGCTACAGAAACGTCAACAACATGTTGGCGGCCCATACCCTGACAGGAGTGACGGGCATTGAGTTGAGTGAGTGAGCTAACTTTTCGTCTACAAAAGACATTCCATTGATTAGCACATGACATCCTCATAATACGAGTAGTCCCCAACCCCAAGCCAAGACAGACAGACAGACAGACAGACAGACAGACAAACATGCTTTCATTTCATTTCATTTTTTTCTCATTTCATTTACTTTATTTTCTCAATGCTGGGAAAATCGGGTCGCTTCCTCTCAGTTGAAAGCTAGCAGCAACAAGAGTCGCCAAGATGTGCGCGAGTTTAGATGTAATCAGCCACCTGCGCTTACGGCAGACTGGCCGAGAACTTTTACGTGCCAATGTGGTGACACGGGTGTGGGACATGGATACCGTCTCTGAGTGCACATGAAGTTGACCCGTGTCCGTCCTGGCCCGGATTTGAACCCTTGACCTTTGGATCACAAGTCCAACGCTCTACCAACTGAGCTACCCGGGACCCTGGCCATGATTGAGCCATGATTTGGTTCAGTGACTCAGACTTTTATTCAAGGAAAACCAAATGAGTATTGCATTGTACCGTATCACTTTAACGCCTCACAAAAGAGTGAAAGATCTAAATCGGCCAGTGGCTTTTTCAGATAAGGTAAGTGCAGTCATTGTTCCTGGAAGTGACCTTCTTACGGATGAGTACATTCCTTAGTTATTCCTGTTAAAAAAAAACAATTTTATTATTAACGCACACACTCATTCAAGCCAACAAAAAGGCTGTGTCCACAATTTCTTTCTCACTCATCCATGTCTAACATTCTTCCATTCTCATGCCTTAATAAGGCCACAAAAAATAGGTCTGTTTACGGTAACATAGGCCCAAACAATAGGGTCGGTAGGTCGGGATTTTTTATTTTTTTTTATTTTTTTAACCCATATTTTTACGTTATTTTGCCAAAAAAACAAGATTTTAATTTTTTTTTAATTTTTTTTTTCCCAAATGCCAAAAAAAAGTCTAGGGTCGCGCGAAAAAACTAGGGTCGGTCGGGTTACCGTAAACAGACCTTTTTTTTTTGGCCTAATAGACCCTCGTGGGTCTTCACTTCATTCTGTTTTTAGCCAATGTTAGTGAACGTCGGTTCGAAGAAAAACTGCTCCTTATTCGCTCGCTTACACGATCGCATGTATTGGTCGTCTTCAAAGCGTCTTTTGTTGGCGTCATTGCCCATTCCTGACGTCATAAATGCGTCATTCACACCGCCGAATCCCTGGTACATGTTGCCAGCCATCCCCGAGTTGACGTCATATTGATACGTGTTGGCGTCATAAGCGTTGTGACGCAGGGTGTTGTTGTAGTTGTACGTCATCGCATCCGATCTGAAACAAACGTCAGTTGTATGTAATTATCATCAATTTTAGAATTATACCCTGCCAGTACATTTAGCAGAATGTTAAATTGCATAGTTTCCAGACGGGCGCAGTGGCGTGGTGGTAAGACGTCGGCCTCCTAATCGGGAGGTCGTGAGTTCGAATCCCGGTCGCTGCCGCCTGGTGGGTTAAGAGTGGAGATTTTTCCGATCTCCCAGGTCAACTTATGTGCAGACCTGCTGGTGACTTAACTCCCTTCGTGTGTACACGCAAGCACAAGACCAAGTGCGCACGGAAAAGATTAAGTAATCCATGTCAGAGCTCGGTGGGTTATGGAAACACGAACATACCCAGCATGTCTACCCAACGAAAGCGGAGTCAAGCTGACTATGCTCTCAGAGTATAGTTTGGGGAACCCAAATGGGCAAAACGAGCTCACACGTAACCAGACAATTCTGGAACGCTGAAGAAGAAGAAGAAGAAGAAGAAGCATAGTTTCAGAAAAGTAACCAGGGGCGGATTAGGGGGGTGGTTACAGGGGTTCCGGAATGTGAATGTTGTTGTTGTTTCTGTCTGTAAAGCCGGGGGAAGTGTTAATTGTTTAATCAGTATCATTTTTGTACAGTTTTAACTGCCAATCCTATGCGACATGTCTTTCTTCTAACCATACTATATGATGTCGGGAGCAGATATCATGGAAGATAAATTGCCATTATTTAATACTAACTTTAAAAGAAATAATGAGTGGCTGCTGACACCAGTTGATCATGTTTAAAATCACGGATAAGCCACACATTGTTCATAAGATAGCTAAGATTCGTCAGCTTCAGGGGGGCTTTGCCCCCCAGACCCCCCAACGGGGCGTTACCACAGTACCCCACCTCTACCGACCCCTGGGGCCAGTTTCATAAGCCAGGAACACAGTCGACCAACTGCAGTTGTCCGAGAGAACCACAGTAATCCGACGTTATCGGGTTTCACGAACAAAATTTCAGTCGGTGATGCTCTCCCCCCAACACTGTGTTCGGCTTACTGCGGTAAACCGAAAATAAATGTAATTATCCGCACAGTCAATGGCAGAATGCTCACACTTTTTTGGATTGCGAGCCAAACCTTGTAGTGATTGTTCTTCGAAATGTATCTATCATGACGCAGTAATCCAGGAGACAAATCAGGGTTATGTCTTGAAGACGTCACATTATGGCGTAAGAGGGTTTGACGTCACGCGAAGGAATTACTGAAAGTCTCGGTCATTGTTATTTTGAGCGGGCCGAGACTTGTTTTTTCTTCGAAATCGGCCATTTCCACGTGCGAATGAGCAAACGGAAGTGGTACTGTTGCTAAATTTAGCCCTCGACTTGGCCATTCGGATTACTGTACAGTCGGTCGACTGCGGTTGTCCGCGGGTGACGGTGATTCGCTCATGAAACGCGCTTTTCGGTGACACGGCGATCAACCACAGTCCATGGACTGGGCAGTCGATCGACTGTCAGTCGGTTCCCTGCTAGCTTATGAAACTGGCCCCTGGACCCCAGGTTGTGACCCCCCCTCCCCTCGGGCTTAACTGCTCCGCCCCTGGTAACTATTCATTTACAATCAGTGTCTTGTTCAGTTCTACGTGTATCTCATCGAACAATGTGTTTGTTTCGCTATTGCGTTTTTGAAAACCAATTAGCTTCAACAATACCTGCTTGCTATCCTTATCTTGCACTTGGATTGGATTGGATTGGATTGGATAAGATTTATAGTCCAGTGAGGTTACCCTCATGGAAATTCGGGCTGCTTTCTCCCTGGGGAAAGCGAGCTGCCATACAATATACGGCGCTACCCATATTTTTTCCTGCATGCGTGTATTCATGTTTCCTGAGACTAATTAATGCCGTGTGAGATGGAATTTTTTTACTTTATTCCAAGTCCCACGGGTATTTGATCGACATTTTTATCTATGCCTATACAATTTTGCCAGGAAAGACCCTTTTGTCAATCGTGGGATCTTTAACGTGCACACCCCAATGTAGTGTACACGAAGGGACCTCGGTTTTTCGTCTCATCCGAAAGACTAGCACTTGAACCCACCACCTAGGTTAGGAAAGGGGGGAGAAAATTGCGGCCTGACCCAGGCCTCA
>NC_090252.1:45576556-45624117 GCF_037325665.1 Littorina saxatilis
TTAAAAAAAACATCACGGTCAATGGTTTCATTTAAAAAAAATATATAACTGTGAGGACCTCAAAAGTCGGTATCATAAAGTCTGTCCGATTGATTTCTGTAATTGTTCACGCTTGTTTCGACACAGTATAAAAATGTCACCGGCAAAACATTAGCAAAATATTTGTTTTGGTTAATCTGTGTCCGAAGTCTGTCAAGCCTGGCTAGATCTAAGACAGTTTGTTTGTTTGTTTGTTTGTTTGTTTGCTTAACGCCCAGCCGACCACGAATGGCCATATCAGGGCGGTGCTGCTTTGACATTTAACGTGCGCTACACACAAGACAGAAGTCGCAACACAGACTTCATGTCTCACCCAGTCACATTATTCTGACACCGGATCAACCAGTCCTAGCACTAACACCATAATGCCAGACGCCAGGCGGAGCAGCCACTAGATTGCCAATTTTAAAGTCTTAGGTATGACCCGGCCGGGGTTCGAACCCACGACCTCCCGATCACGGGGCGGACACCTTACCACTAGGCCAACCGTGCCGGTCTATCTAAGACAGTGGGGCGAACTGTGGGCGGAGTGGGTCCTTAAGGACAAACAACACCGACTGAACAAAACAAGACTTCTCTTCTTGACCCTCTACACCAACGTGATATCTCTGACGTCATAAGCGCAAAAAAGTTGGAGGAGACGTCATAATACGAAGCACTACGTCACGTTAAACATTGTGTCACTTCGCCCAGGAACTGAGAAATAATTTCGAAAAAGAATTCTGACACGGTGACTTCGCCATATCAGCAGCAGAAAATGAATCGAAAGGTCACCGCCAGGCTGTGCATGAATCGTTGTCGGAAGTCATTAAAGGAGATATCACACTCACCAAAACTGGGAGCGCTGTGGAGAGTCATGTCCCGAATGATGCGAGTCCCGAAACACGACCACATCAGTAGGAACTGTCGGGCGATCTGACGCAAAGAACGGCCTTTCTTGCTGCTCGGCTGAAACATGGATTGATTGATTGATTGATTGATTGATTGATTGATTGGTTGTTTGATTGCGCAATTGTTTGCTTGTTTGCTTAAATGATTGAATGATTGATTGATTGATTTATTGATACCACAATTGATTAATTCCGCAATTGATTTATTCCTGTAATGATTGATAGCGCAATTGTTTGCTTGCTTGCTTGCTTGATTGAGTGAGTGATTTTTGTTGTTCACAAACAACTTTTTTCTCACTTTTTGAATCTTCATGTTTTCTTCCATCATTAACATAATATACATCTTTTCCTTCTTTCCCGCCCAAGTGCAGTGTTTGTTGGTTACATATACATTTTATTTTGTTCATCTTTAGCCAACACAAAACGAAACAAATGCATAAGACAATGTCATCAACATTAGAAAGGCAAATATATTACCAGCTGAACTCGAACGTACATTTATTTTCGACATCATTGATCAGTATTTTTTTTCAAAACAAACTAGTCCTTCGTGAAAGATACCGACACATTCTAAGGAAAAAGTCTTACGGATCTACCGTCTGTACACACAAATCAGCAACGACGACGTGAAGGGTAATATCCAATGATATTATACGGTACCTTGACAACGCATTTGTCGACCATTTTGTCCAGCCATTCAGTGATGACCTCAATAGGAGACTGTTCCTCCAACATCCGTTCAAACTCGCCACACACTGAAGAAAAAAAAATTACACTTGCAGAACTTTTGAAATCAGGGTGTGATTCTTCTAGCAATGCTAGACCATAATATAATCTGTCAGTCCATGGGTAGAGATAAAGTTAAGTTTTCTGTAGCTGTGACGAACTTATCACTACACTTACTTATCGATATATGTTATAGCTAAATTAGTCATACAGTGGTAGTAAATAGCAAAACATAATTGTGCGAACTTCACTGCTGTACCAATATAGTCTCTGTTCTATCATACTTACAGTTAGAAATAAGAGTGTGATTCCAATAGGTGTACTGGTCTATAGTGGACAGTGTTTGTTTCACTTTATTTTCAAGATCCATGTGTAAGCTTACAGCTGTGCTAATGCTTTTAATAAAGCGTTGCTGACTATGAATGTAGATGTAAATGCTTGTATAACTGTGTTTTAATTTTAAATGTGTCAAACGCAAAGAGCATAATTGTAAAGTTATGATGTTTTCCGCTATATAAATGCTCATTTATTATTACATGTATTATTATTATTTAATTTATTATTAATACATTTGTACATATAGTGTCAATACACGAAGTTCTCACTATACTTACAGTTGGAAATTAATGTGTGATCGCTACAGTTCTACTGGTCCATAAAATACAGTGTCGGTTTCAATGATCTATTGACTATACTTACCGTTGGAAATAAGAGAGTGATCCCTATAGATCTACTCGTATTGGTACATAGTATGCAGCGTCTCTTTCACTCTATCTATCGACTATACTTACAGTTGGAAATAAGAGTCAGTGATCTCTATAGTTGTACTGGTCCATGGTGTAGAGTGTCTATTTCACTCTATCTATTTTGATTATCATTATTTAAGTTGGAAATTAGTGTGTAATCCCTTTTCTGGTCCATAATATACTGTGTCTATTTAACTCTATTTACAATACTTACAGTTTGAAATAAGAGTGTGATATATATAGTTTTACTGGTCCGTAGTGTAGAGTATCTGTTTCCCTATATCGATTGCCTATACTTTCAGTTTGAAATAAGTGTGTAATCCCATTACTGGTCCATAATATACAGTGTCGGTTTCACTCTATCTATCTTTGACAAAACTTACAGTTTGAAATTAGAGTGTGATCTCTATAGTTGTACTGGTCCATAGTATAGAGTGTCTGTTTCACGATACCGTTGAGGTCAACGGACAGCCAGTCTTCCAGCAGCTGACCAGTGATCTCCGGACTCTGCAGAACGCTACGCGCCGCTTGGCACAGGTGATTGAGTGAAGTTTGGCGCCGTAACACCTGGGCGAACCTCCGTGCCACTGAAATTAACAAACACAGGTGATTTGAAAAATAATAAAAAGAGTGTATGGCTTCGTTATGTAAGTCTAAACCTCTGCGGCATTAACATCAATAATGAACATAGTGCAGAGACTTCGATGAGATACATATATGTGTGTGAACAGTTTCATCCGTAAACTTGCTCGAAGACATTTTGGCATGGCAATATTTCAGCGAAACCTCCGTGCCACTAAAATCAACAAACACAGCTAAGGTGATTTAATAAAAAATATAAACAACTTTTAGGCTTCGTAATTGAAGTTAAAGCCTCTGCGGCTTTAACATTAATCATACATATAGTGCAGAAACTTCCATGAAATATTTGTGTGTGAAAAGTTTCATCCGTAATCTTGATCGGAGACATTAATATTTTGGCATGGCAGTATTTCAGGGAAACCTCCTATAACCAAAAGGATATAACAAAGATGATTTAAAAGAAAAAAAAAGAAAAAAAAAGGCTGTATGTCT
This sequence comes from Littorina saxatilis, assembly GCF_037325665.1. Classification (NCBI taxonomy): domain Eukaryota; kingdom Metazoa; phylum Mollusca; class Gastropoda; order Littorinimorpha; family Littorinidae; genus Littorina; species Littorina saxatilis. The sequence continues at coordinate 45,580,032 of NC_090252.1, forward strand.
TCGCAATACAGATGATTTAAAAAATAAAAAAAAAGACTGTATGGCTTTGGTATTGAAGTGAAAGCCTCTGCGGCATTAACATTAATAATGAATATAGTGCAGAGACTTCGATGAAAATGATTGTGTGTGAAAACGTTTATCCGTAAACTTAATCGAAGACATTTGACATGGTAGTATTTCAGCAAAATTTCCTAAGACGATAAGGATCTAACACAGGTGAGTCAGTGACCTTTGGCAGCGTAATGACCACCACGAAAATTAAAGGACACAGGTAGCAAAGGAATTTTGGTTTTTAGTATCGATTTTCAGATTAATTAAGAGATACTTCGGGAGGACGGGGGTGCGGGTGTTTAGGGGGGGGGGGGTTGGACGATGGGGGCATACTGCTCCTGAATAGTTACTGTCAATAAAACTAATATATATAAAACACAAAATTTGCGCTTCAGCAATTCGCGGCGACCCGTCGTGCCATTAAAATGAGCAGAAAAAGATGATTACGGAGAATCCGGCGTTGCGAATGTTCCTAGCCCTGAAATCAACACGAAATAAGAAATTGATATATATAGCATGTGGACATGCAACGTCCGTGTCACTAACATAAACAAAATACAGGTGGGTCAGGAACGCTTTGTAATATTTCTTAAAAACCACTAGTACTGTATAGCGAGGATTAAATGACATTTTCAGTGAACAACTCTCGTTTGTTTGTTTGTTTGTTTGTTTGTTTGTTTGTTTGTTTGCTTAACGCCCAGCCGACCACGAAGGGCCATATCAGGGCGGTGCTGCTTTGACATATAACGTGCGCCACACACAAGACAAAAGTCGCAGAACAGGCTTCATGTCTCACCCAGTCACATTATTCTGACACCGGACCAACCAGTCCTAGCACTAACCCCATAATGCCAGACGCCAGGCGGAGCAGCCACTAGATTGCCAATTTTAAAGTCTTAGGTACGACCCGGCCGGGGTTCGAACCCACGACCTCCCGATCACGGGGCGGACGCCTTACCACTAGGCCAACCGTGCCGGTCAACAACTCTCGTCAGGACATTCACTCCTTGACGCCAGAAATACAGTACAGTGAAACCCCCCCTTTAAGACCTCCACAAATCTGAGTAGTCAGGTCTTAATTTATTTATTTATTTTATTTATTTACGAGGATTTATATCGCGCACGTATCTCACCACACAAGGCGACTCAAGGCGCATATTACCTATTAATGCCGTGTGAGATGGAATTTTTTACACAATATATCACGCATTCACATCGGCCAGTAGATCGACTGCCTTTAGGCGCTGCATCCACCTTTCACGGCCTATTATTCCAGGTCACACGGGTATTTTGGTGGACATTTTTATCTACGCCTATACAATTTTGCCAGGAAAGACCCTTTTTGTCAATCGTGGGATCTTTAACGTGCACACCCCAATGTAGTGTACACGAAGGGACCTCGGTTTTTCGTCTCATCCGAAAGACTAGCACTTGAACCCACCACCTAGGTTAGGAAAGGGGGGAGAAAATAGCGGCCTGACCCAGGGTCGAACACGCAACCTCTCGATTCCGAGCGCAAGTGCGTTACCACTCGGCCACCCAGTGGAAGGGGGTCTTAAAATACGGGTGCATTTACAGAGGTTAAAGGCACAGTGCAGCTCACAGCCTTCGTGTTGCGTTTTTGTTGCAGCTGAGTGCATTTACAGTTCAAAAATCCTCCTATGGTAGTCAAACAAACCCAAAACTACCCAACGACGACATCTGTGAAGCTCGACAGTTTCTTGTTCACGCGAGTGCATAAATTAACCTAGTTATTACGTTGGTGTTTGGTCGGAGTTCGATCCAACTGATCGAGTGATTCCGGCCTCCATTTTGTTTTACACAAACTCATGATGACGTCTGACATAGTTTGCTTTAGTGACGTGTCTTTTTGTGCATGATGTGGTGATCTACCTGATCTAAATTTAGATCCAAAAATAAACCAAGACCAGCCGGGTCCGAGTACGAAATTAATTCGTAAAAAAATTGCAGTACTTGACTCTTTGGGTGCAAGTCAATGAAACTTGGTAGTTCTTCTAACGGATAGCTGCCTGAGGTATGACTAAAAGCCCCAGGGGCTCCGTGCACCTGGATTTGACAAGTTCAGTACCTTTAAGAACAAAAAGTCTGAAAAAGCAGGGTCTTAAAAGGGAAGGGGTCTTAAAAGGGGGGTGGGGGGGGTCCATAGTAACTTGTCCAGTCTGAAAGGGGTCAAAAATGCAACAACTTCAAACTTTGTCAAAGACCGGAGTGGTTGAGTACAAGTTTACGTACTAAGTTAAAAAGTGCCAAAACCTACAACCCTTGTATCGAAAAGAAAACAAGGCAACCAAGCAATAACTTCGCACTTTACTAAAGTAGGCCAAAAATAAGAACACGGAAACGGGCATACGAACAAAATCGATCGAAAACTTAAACCCACTGACGCGTTTTATTGATATAACCTCTAAATATAAACTCTGTCAACTTTTATTTCCACGAACGACAGCCGGAAGTACAATCCGAGTAAAGTGTGGCGTAACCGGAAACGGCGACCGGGTTATTTCCCTTGTGAGAAAAGTATACGTGAAGGACATAGCTCAAAAGCGAGTAACTCTATCGGAATTCGTTAAGTCCCCCAGTAAAGCTATCCAGATAGATGGCATCGAGCGAGGTCCTGCACACTTCACGCTAAAAGCTAAGTTCAGTTTTTCGCATCATTAGACACAAACGCAGACAGCGCACGGATGCCCTGGATAGAGTTTCGCAAAAGCACGTGCACTGCGCAGAAAGGTAAAGCGTTACGATCCATCATGGCGTGTGCATATGCATACCGCGCAAACACGCATAGGCTACACTCACGCAGGCATGGTCACAAACGCGAACGCACGCACGCACGCACGCATACACACTTGGAAGCAAACAGACTCATGCGCGCACACATATATATACACACGTGCGCGCGCGCACAGGGGCACAAACACACACATACACGATAGCACGCACGCGCACACTCATACACACACACGATAGCATGCACGCTCACACACTGACACCACACACACACACACACACACACACACACACACACATGCATGCGCATTTAAGTGACGACATACATATAAACATGCATTAATTCACGCGCGAACGCACACTCTGACACAAATACACTTTTACCGGCTGTAATCTTCGATTTTCACGCATCGGTAATTTCCCCCAGCAGCTTTAGAGTTGTTACAATTCGCGACACGCGACGAGCTCAAAACGTAAACGTAGCATAAAAGTAATGGCAGAAAACCCCTCATGTATTCACGACTTTCCGACCTTGACATTGTAGTGGGGTCAAGTGGGCGTCGGCATCATTGTCCAATCAGAAATGATAAAACGTCCTGCTGGGCAGTTTCCGGTCCGGACTGATGAAATGGCGCAAAACATGTTGCGCAAAAGTGGAAAGAAGAAGAGAGCGTGGATTGACAACCGTAAAGGAGATTTCGACCGTGCACTCTCAGTATAGCATAGTTAAAATGTTGGAGAATGACACACAAGATACGATAAGAGCCAGTGGTTACCAAAATGAGAAAGATGGGTTAAACATCGTGGTCAGTGAAGTAGCAAAGTGTGTATAAATAACCGGAAGATATGTTAAACCGGAAACTATGCAGCAGGAAAAACAAAACGGCAGCCCCCATGAGCTCAAAAAGGTCAATCAAAAATGTCGTGAGTATATACAGGGTAAAACACAAAGACAAAGTGTTTGCTTGTCGCAAATCCCAGATAGATTGTCGCGGTAGCAGTGCTGTTGCAACGGCGATGGGCTATCGCAAATTGTCGCAAAATCTGCCTGCCGTGTGTCGCATAAAATGCAACTTGTGCCAAGTCCTGCTAGCTTTACCTAAGTTGCCTTTCAATCATGCATCACGCTACGTCTTCCAACTATAGCGTTCACCCCAACATCAACATCAAAAGCGTTGTGCTCCGGACACGCTCTTTGTAAAGCCAAGCATTTATACCCCCCATTCAAACAACCGGTCATCAATACTTGATCAAAAGCGTCGGCTGATTAACATAACTCAGCGGGTATTTGACGGATGCATTTTGAACTACCGGCCCATGCTGTTAGCGGGTGGGGTAGCAGGGCTCCCCACGGACGCCTTTCCTAGTGCGTCCCGGGACCCCCACTTTTAAATTGTAGAGGGTCCATGGACCCCCACTGCAGTATTTTAGAGGGTCCCAAGGGTCCAAAAGCCGAAAAGTCCCAGTGTACTTATAAAACATTGTGGTCACGTATAGTGTACTGCGAAGTGTCGATTGCAGTCTGAAAATGGTATCTACGGTACACACGATAAAGGAAATTTAGTGCGTCCTAGGACCCGCTCTTTTAAAATCTAGTGCGTCCAGGGACCCCCTCCATATATTTCTAGAACGCGCTTTCGGCTTCTAGTGCGTATTGGCCGCAGGGACGCGCGCTATGGGGAGCCCTGGGTAGGGGTAGGGTGGAGGAGGCGTCATACACAGGGGAACACAAAGCTGCAGCACTTTTTGCAATGTTTTCACGCTTGAAGAAAGTATCCAGACTCTTTTTAAATTAATCCAATAACTAACTGAGCAATAAAATAAGGTGACCGGCACGGTTGGCCTAGTGGTAAGGCGTCCGCCCCGTGATCGGGAGGTCGTGGGTTCGAACCCCGGCCGGGTCATTCCTGAGACTTTAAAATTGGCAATCTAGTGGCTGCTCCGCCTGGCGTCTGGCATTATGGGGTTAGTGCTAGGATTGGTTGGTCCGGCGTCAGAATAATGTGACTGGGTGAGACATGAAGCCTGTGCTGCGACTTCTGTCTTGTGTGTGGCGCACGTTATATGTCAAAGCAGCACCGCCCTGATATGGCCCTTCGTGGTCGGCTGGGCGTCAAGCAAACAAACCAACAACAACAACATAACTCAGCGGGTATTTGACGGATGCATTTTGAACTACCGGCCCATGCTGTTAGCGGGTGGGGTAGCAGGGCTCCCCACGGACGCCTCTCCTAGTGCGTCCCGGGACCCCACTTTTAAATTGTAGAGGGTCCATGGACCCCCACTGCAGTATTTTAGAGGGTCCCAAGGGTCCAAAAGCCGAAAAGTCCCAGTGTACTTATAAAACATTGTGGTCACGTATAGTGTACTGCGAAGTGTCGATTGCAGTCTGAAAATGGTATCTACGGTACACACGATAAAGGAAATTTAGTGCGTCCTAGGACCCGCTCTTTTAAAATCTAGTGCGTCCAGGGACCCCCTCCATATATTTCTAGAACGCGCTTTCGGCTTTTAGTGCGTATTGGCCGCAGGGACGCGCGCTATGGGGAGCCCTGGGTTCGGGTAGGGTGGAGGAGGCGTTGTCATACACAGGGGAACACAAAGCTGCAGCACTTTCTGCAATGTTTTCACGCTTGAAGAAAGTATCCAGACTCTTTTTACATTAATCCAATAACTAACTGAGCAATAATATAAGGTGCCAACCTTCTTGCATGAATGGTCACGCAAAATACACGGAAAATAAGATTTCTTCCAAGAATCGTGAATTCCGGCTCAAAATGAGTTCCAGCTTAAATTAAACATCACACATTGCACGCTGATGACGTAACGAATATAACTGACCTATGGCAAACCCGCTCAGTTCATTCGTGCGGCGATCGCTTGGGGTGCGTTGCTGGAACCTACTGCTAGCGGAGGCAGGCTGAGATGTGGATGTGAAGTGGTGTTTCAGTTTGTGTGGACATTCCAAAAAAGACTGCCTACGCTCGAAAATTCAGAATAAAAAAAACCCAAGAAAGGTATGTTGTGTCTTTTGAGCTAGCTTCTGGACAATGTGTTAGATAATCTTATTTTCTGTATTATAAGCGTTTGTCTATCCGTCCACATAAAAGACCGCTGGGTCCAAGATCAGTGACTGTAACGTTTTGTTTTGTTCTAATCAACCGTTCCAATAACATTCCTTTAGTGTTTTAAAAAAAAAATTCTTAGTTCGTGTTGACTGGAACCAATTCTGAGAGTTGTGCTTACTTCTGACTGCTGTTCGCTATCAGGTTTGTTTATGGTGCATTTTGTTTGTGTTTATTAATTGCTTGATTGATCGTTTGATTGATTGATTGGTTGGTCGTGGGCTAGTTGGTTGGTTGGCTGGTTGGTTGGTTGGTCGATTGAGTGAGTGGAGTAAGGGTTTCATTGATTTGTTGATTGATTGGTTGGTCGTTGGCTAGTTGGTTGGTTGGTTGGTTGGTTGGTTGGTTGGTTGATTTCTTGAGTTGCCCAACAATTAAAAGAGATATTTAAAACCGTGGAAGCCAAGGACCACAAACAAACAAACAAACAAACAAACAAACAAACAACGAAGGAAAGAAGATTAAGTAAGACGATTTACAATCAATCAATCAATCAATGACGCTTATATCGCGCATATTCCGTGGGTACAGTTCTAGGCGCTCTGCAGTGATGCCGTGTGAGATGAAATTTTATACGGCCAGTAATTGCAGCCATTTCGGCGCATATTTACCTTTCACGGCCTATTATTCCAAGTCACACGGGTATAGGTAGACAATTATTAACTGTGCCTAAGCAATTTTGCCAGGAAAGACCCTTTTGTCAATCGTGGGATCTTTAACGTGCACACCCAATGTAGTGTACACGGGGGGTGGTTCGGACACCGAAGAGAGTCTGCACACAAAGTTGACTCTGAAATAAATTTCCGCCGAACCTGGGATCGAACTCACGCTGACATGCAGACACGCACAGAATCAACAATGAAGACTAAGTCCGATAGAAAAACAGAGTTTACAGGTGTTTTCTGTTTAAGCTTAGAGCGAGAAATACAGATTGTTTTATCACCAGTAAGCCTAAATGTACATTCTTAAATCTCTGGTTAATTGAATAAAATATATTTAAGAAAAAAAATAAGACTACATGAAACAACAAGTCGCGTAAGGCGAAATTACTACATTTAGTCAAGCTGTGGAACTCACAGAATGAAACTGAACGCACAGCATTTTTTCACAATGACCGTAGTGCGCCGCTTGTGCATAACGGAGTGAAACTGACGAGCCTGTTCAGCGCGGTAGTGGTTTCGCTGTGCTGCATAGCACGCGTTTACATTTAGTCAAGTTTTGACTAAATGTTTTAACGTAGAGGGGGGAATCGAGACGAGGGTCGTGGTGTATGTGCGTGTGTGTGTGTGTGTGTGTGTCTGTCTGTGTGTGTGTGTAGAGCGATTCAGACTAAACTACTGGACCGATCTTTATGAAATTTGACATGAGAGTTCCTGCTTTTTTCAATTTTTTGATAAATGTCTTTGATGACGTCATATCCGGCTTTTCGTGGTGAAAGTTGAGGCGGCACTGTCACGCCCTCATTTTTCAACCAAATTGGTTGAAATTTTTGTCAAGTAATCTTCGACAAAGCCCGGACTTCGGTATTGCATTTCAGCTTGGTGGCTTAAAAATTAATTAATGACTTTGGTCATTAAAAATCTGAAAATTGTAAACAAAAATAAAAATTTATAAAACGATCCAAATTTACGTTCATCTTATTCTCCATCCTTTTCTGATTCCAAAAACATATAAATATGTTATATTTGGATTAAAAACAAGCTCTGAAAATTAAATATATAAAAATTATTATCAAAATTAAATTGTCGAAATCAATTTAAAAACACTTTCATCTTATTTTTTGTCGGTTCCTGATTCCAAAAACATATAGATATGATATGTTTGGATTAAAAACACGCTCAGAAAGTTAAAACAAAGAGAGGTACAGAAAAGCGTGCTATCCTTCTTAGCGCAACTACTACCCCGCTCTTCTTGTCAATTTCACTGCCTTTGCCATGAGCGGTGGACTGACGATGCTACGAGTATACGGTCTTGCTGAAAAATGGCATTGCGTTCAGTTTCATTCTGTGAGTTCGACAGCTACTTGACTAAATGTTGTATTTTCGCCTTACGCGACTTGTTTGTACCTCTCTTCGTTTTAACTTTCTGAGCGTGTTTTTAATCCAAACATATCATATCTATATGTTTTTGGAATCAGGAACCGACAAGAAATAAGATGAAATTGTTTTTGAATCGATTTCGGAAATTTAATTTTGATCATAATTTTTATATTTTTAATTTTCAGAGCTTGTTTTTAATCCAAATATAACATATTTATATGTTTTTGGAATTAGGAAATGATGTAGAATAAGAGGAACGTAAATTTGGATCGTTTTATATAAAAAAAATGTATTACAATTTTAAGATTTTTAATGACCAAAGTCATTAATTAATTTTTAAGCCACCAAGCTAAAAGGCAATACCGAAGTCCGGCCTTCGTCGAAGATTGCTTTACAAAAAGTTCAATCAATTTGATTGAAAAATGAGGGTGTGACAGTGCCGCCTCAACTTTTACAAAAAGCCGGATATGACGTCATCAAAAGTATTTATCGAAAAAAATCAAATCAAATCCGGGGATATCATTCCCAGGAACTCTCATGTCAAATTTCATAAAGATCGGTCCAGTAGTTTGGTCTGAATCGCTCTACACACACACACACGCACAGACAGACACATGCACACACACACACACACACAAACACACACACTCACACACACACACACACACACACACACACACACACACACACACACACACACACATACACCACGACACTCGTCTAGATTCCCCCTCCATGTTAAAACATTTAGTCAAAACTTGACTAAATGTAAAAAGAGAAAAGGAATTGTAAAAATAAAAAAATAAAAATACCACCACAAAAATAAAACACTGAATTTTGCTTGGCAAATCTATCAAGATGGGAGGGGTGGGAGGTACCATTACACAATACTCTTGGTATACCTATATCTCTCCCACTCTCTCTTTTCCCAAACAACAACAACAACCAACAACAACCAACAACAACAACAACAAACTACAACAACAACAACTACAACACTACTACAACAACAACTACAACAACTACAACAACAACTACAACAACAACTACAACAACAACTACAACAACTACTACTACAACAACTACTACTACAACAACTACTACTACAACAACTACTACTACAACAACAATTACAACAACAACAACAACAACTACAACAACAACTACAACAACAATTACAACAACAATTACAACAACAATTACAACAACAAAGCAACAGCACCATCCGATACTCCCCAGAAGGTTGTATCTCACTAGGTGCGCTAGGGTGATCGGACAAACGGCCTTATTAGCACAAAAGCGTCCTTTATTTTTTCATTATGCGCTGAGTTCATGCTGAATGCCATTTCAGAGGCTGGCTGGGGTGTGATTGTGTTTTTTATTCTCAATTATCCCCTAGGGCCTTTTCACACATTTTTGTTTGCTTTCATTTCTTCTTTTGTTACCAATGAATTTGTAAGCCTATGGCACTTTTCTTTCGAATTTAAATTCCTCGAGCATTAAGCTACGCGTTACGATTGGGTTTTTTTTGCAGTTGACAGCATTTATTATTGAGTAGGCCAACATTTTTCTGTTTGTTTCTTGTCTTTGACAATATTTATGTTTCAGAAGGTCAAAAATATTTGTGTTGTTTTATGTCAAATAGATGCATGTCGATGAATAATCATCTGTTCACTTTCTGCTAATTGCTAGAATTTGTTTCTGTGTGAGAGCTTCTATCATTTGCGTTTTCTCTGTAAATTCTTTCGTTTTGCAATTTCCGTTTTTGATTGCTAGCGTGTTTTGTTGTTTGTTGGTTGTTGTTTTTCTCCGTTGAAGTTCACTTTTGTGGAAATGCAACCAAATTTGGTCGAAATTCAAGATGTTCTTTTCCATGAAAAACCATGTCTATTTTTTGAAATACTTGTTGCCAAATAGCTAGACTGAATGATATCCAATTACCCCAAATATCTGAGTTATCGAGGACCAACAAATGCCTCCTGGATTTCATGTTTGGTGATAGAGCAATGCAAACAAGCACTTCTTCAGAACAACCCAACAATTTGTTTCTGTTAGAAATGTGGGGCTTGTCAGAACTAAGGCGCGTAACACGCATCGTCAACAATCGTGACAGTTGAATTGTAATCAATACGCGAGCGCTGCTTTGCGAGTTCGGATTATGTCGATTTTCTGTCGATTTTCTGCAGTGCAACAACCGGAAAGAAAACCACAGTTACCGCTTCCTTGCGAACATCATCTTAAAGACAGAGTCCCTCCCGTGCAAACGAGGCTGCTTTATGCGTTCGGATTCTGTCGTTTTTCTGCAAGAAAGCCGCATTTACCACTTCCATGCGAACATCATCTCAAAGATAAATGCTGCTGCTTTATGCTTTTGGATTATGTCGATTTTCTGTCTATTTTTTTGCCGTGCAACAACCGGAAAGAAAGCCACAGTTACCACTTCCATGCAAACATCATCTTAAAGACAGAGTCCCTCCCGTGCAAACAATGCTGCTTTATGCGTTTGGATTATGTCGATTTTCTGCCGTGCAACAACCGGAAAGAAAGCCGAAGTTACCACTTCCATGCGAACATCATCTCAAAGACAAACGATGCTGCTTTTATGCGTTTGGATAATGTCGATTTTCTGCCGTGCAACAACCAGAAAGGAAGCCACAGTTACCACTTCCATGCGAACATCATCTTAAAGACAGAGTCTTATACCCGTGCTAACGATTCGGATCACCATCTCAGATCTGGACAGGCTTTAACACGGGGTATTAAGGCCATCCCTCCACTTGCACATATACTAAAATTCCATAGCCTGGATGCTTTCTGTGCAGAGCTGGGATTTTTTTTATTAATCGCTTAAAGGCACCGTAAGCCTCACAGATACTGTCAGGCTGTTACACACAGTACAAACACCCTTTCATTTAAACACTCACCGCTTGAGAACATCCTGGGTGCCCTCCGTAAAGAGCGAGCAATTTTCAAAGAATGTATTTTTGAGCCATCGTGAACCCGTGTGATCCAGTTTCCTTTTTTTTCCCCCAATGTAGTCGTCAGTTTGTGATTTCAATGCGACTCGCTGTAAGCTTATCTGCAATAGCACGTTATTTTGTACCTCTGAATCTAAACGCAACAAACGGCTACAATTCACACGAACTCTAGCGATGGCTTTTGACTGTTCAGAGGAACTGGCGATAGGCATAACCGTCGTCTGCTACGAGAACCACGACCTTGCGTGACCCTGCTTTTCTTTTTTCAAACTTTCAAAACTTCGAATTGCACTGTTCTTGTCTTGATGAAAAAAGAATTCTTTTATTATTTAAGAATGTTTGTGTAACAAGCTGTCAATTTATTATTTAGATTTTCAAAGTTAGGACTAGCGCCAAAACGCATCGTCCGATTGTCTGATCAGACAATCCGCAAAATTAATTCTTTTAAAATTGCTCGCTCTTTACGTAGGGCACCCAGGATATTCTCAAGCGGTGAGTGTTTAAACGAAAGAGTGTTTGTACTGTGTGTAAAAGCCTGATGGCAGTATCTGTGATGGTTTACGGGAGGCGTACTGTGCCTTTAATATAAATAAAATTAAATTTTTGATTAATTCTAAAAATGCCCGCTCTACACAGGAAGCAGTAAGGTCGTTGATGCTTGGTATGGGACCAAGTGGAGGCAGTGCTGGGCCTAGTGTATGAGAAGGAGGGACTTCCAAAATGAGGCAGGGGTACAGAGGCTGGCCAGGCGGAGTTGGGGCAGGGGGGGGGGGGGGGGGCTGTAGGCCTACCCCCCCCCCCCCCCAGATGCTTGTGAAATTTAGCATTTGAAAGGAATATTTTGGGTCTCTCCTTGAGAGAAAAAAGTATATTTGCCGGGTAAGGGGAATCGGAGGGGTCCTCAGACCTGCCATTCGCATTCCCTGTGAAGCTTCAAGCGTGACAATTTAGATTGTTTTTTTTTTAATGTTCAGCGTAGCAAGTGGTGTTTAAGTGTAGCATTTCTAATGTCTATTCGCACATCCACATGTATGCTATCCCTTGCAAGAATATATGAAGGTTAGTTAGAAAACAGGAACAAAATAGACCCATTTGAGAGTGTCGTTTATAGCAAGAAAACAGGAACATAATAATGCCCATTAGAGAGCGTCGTTTAGCTAGAAAGCAGGAACATAATATTGCTCATTAGAGAGTGTCGTTTAGCTAGAAAACAGGAACATAATAATGCCCATTAGAGAGTGTCTGCAGAGCCACTTCTCAGCGTGGACATTGTTTTACGACCTATATCCTGCCCGTTACAAGGAGCGAGAATCAGAAATGAGTACCAGGACTCACAAGAAAGAGGTAATTGATGCATTCTTTTGATTATTTGTTCGAGCGTAGCGGCAAGTATGGCTGCCTTGTTTGTTTGTTCGTTCATGGGCTGAAACTCCCACGGCTTTTACGTGTATGACCGTTTTTACCCCGCCATTTAGGCAGCCATACGCCGCTTTCGGATGAAGCATGCTGGGTATTTTCGTGTTTCTATAACCCACCGAACTCTGACATGGATTACAGGATCTTTTTCGTGCGCACTTGGTTTTGAGCTTGCGTGAACACACGGGGGTGTTCGGACACCGAGGAGAGTCTGCACACAAAGTTGACTCTGAGAAATAAATCTCTCGCCGAACGTGGGGACGAACTCACGCTGACAGCGGCCAACTGGATACAAATCCAGCGCGCTACCGACTGAGCTACATCCCCGCCATATGGCTGCCTTAATAGCGGGGTAAAAACGGTCATGCACGCAAAATCCCACTAAAAAAACCACGAATGTTCGTGTTTGTTTGTTTGTTTAACGACCACGAAGGGCCATATCAGGGCGGTGCTGCTTTGACATTTAACGTGCGCCACACACAAGACAGAAGTCGCAGCACAGGCTTCATGTCTCACCCAGTCACATTATTCTGACACCGGACCAACCAGTCCTAGGACTAACCCCATAATGCCAGACGCCAGGCGGAGCAGCCACTAGATTGCCAATTTTAAAGTCTTAGGTTATGACCCGGCCGGGGTTCGAACCCACGACCTCCCGATCACGGGGCGGACGCCTTACCACTAAGCCAACCGTGCCGGTACGAATGTTCGTGGGAGTTTCAGCCCGTGAACAAAGAAGACGAAGAAACGACCGAAAGATGTAAAGTAACTAGCTGCTGAACTCATTGTTTCGTTAGGTGCTTAAAGGCAAATTATCCCTGCGCAGAGTCAGCGGCGCTGCATGCTGCGAAAGGGATAATGACGAGTACTTGGCCTGTTTTCTTTTCACGCACCGTGGAGCGGGCTGGGGGAAAAAAGAGAGAATTACTGCTATAATCTTCAGGGCGTGTGCTGTCCTGCTGAAGTTACATAGGTGAGCGACGGGCCTTAACAACATCTCATTTCTTTCGCTGACGTCAGACGTGCAGCTCCGCTACCCTTCTGCGTGTCGAATTTACCCTGTCTTGTTCATGACACAACCCTTCGAAGGCTTGTTGTCTCTTTGTGTGTTTACACCCCCGGTATAGGGGTGTGTATAGGATTCGGTCGATGTGTTTGTTTGTTTGTTTGTGTGTTTGTGTGTTTGTGTTCGCATATAGATCTCAAGAATGAACGGACCGATCGTCACCAAACTTGGTGAACAGGTTCTATACATTCCTGAGACGGTCCTTACAAAAATTGGGACCAGTCAAACACACGGTTAGGGAGTTATTGGTGGATTAAGATTCTACAAGGACTTATAGAGGGACATATTAATAGTCAAAGGGAAATAACCTTCTCAGTTGGTGGCAGTGAGAATGGTAAGGACGGGGGTGTTTTTCCTACCTCGGAGGAATTTCTTGTTTTTCTTGGTAAAGGATTTAAATCAATAGGTCAATTCAATGTTGCTTTGTCGAGTAAAGTGCTGCCGCGTCTTGCGTATGTCCCCTTTCCCGATAAAAACGCGTTCCACGTATAAACAAAAAATAAAAAAATAAAATAAAAAATAAAAATCATTAGCGTAACACGAGCTTCCATTTAGGGAACCGAGTCTAATTGAGAAGTGATGTTTGTTTCACGGGACAAGGAAATGATGTGGTTAAATAGTTTCTGTTTTTGTTTGTCCTATCTGCTTCTTGCTGTCGTTTCTCCTTCATGTAGAGCATTCAAGTGCTAATCGTGGATTCGCAACAATACCGCTTTCTAAGAATGTCTTTTTTGTGTGGGCCGTACTTACTAGAGTTTAGTACCAACCCATGATTACCGGCACGGTTGGCCTAGTGGTAAGGCGTCCGCTCCGTGATCGGGAGGTCGTGGGTTCGAACCCCGGCCGGGTCATACCTAAGACTTTAAAATTGGCAATCTAGTGGCTGCTCCGCCTGGCGTCTGGCATTATGGGGTTAGTGCTAGGACTGGTTGGTCCGGTGTCAGAATAATGTGACTGGGTGAGACATGAAGCCTGTGCTGCGACTTCTGTCTTGTGTGTGGCGCACGTTAAATGTCAAAGCAGCACCGCCCTGATATGGCCCTTCGTGGTCGGCTGGGCGTTAAACAAACAAACAAACAAACAACCAACCCATGATTTATATATCTTCTTCCAACAATGAATTACAAGAAAGTCGCTATTTCACGGGTTTCTTCCTTTTAAGCCCATTTATCTATCAAACACAACAAAACTATATCTTTTCGGATACAGGAGGCAATACAGAATACAATGATGTCACCTTTGTGATTCGAAATCGACAACATTGGCCAAATTCGAGTGAACATTTCATTAACAAATTGTTAAGGTACGTACCAAGCTGAAATGCTATCCCAGAGTCTGCACTTAGTCAAAATCCTATTTTTGACAAATAATCATATTCAAAGTAAACTTTAGACTTTATGTTTTCATGTGCATTTTTACATTTTTCAATCATCCATAGTGGTTTTTGAAAAACACGCCTTCGACGTGAGGCATGTCTTAGGTCGAAAATGCACTTTCATTGGGCTCATTATTTATACGTCAATTTGTTTTACCAAACGTCATATTTTGGAAATACCATAAACAAACTAATGTGTTAAAAATAAACTTTAAACTTTATACATTTACATGCATTTTCAATTTTTCATTTATACAGCCCGTCTCATTATCTCAGATTTCTCCAGGTTTTAAATGGGACAGATCATCCTTACACACAGAAAGAGCTGCAACAAGGTTGTTTTCAGAGTACAGTGGGTTTTTTTCATGAATAAATGTCTCAACTGACACTAGTGTCAAATTGCGAAACAAATTCATCAACAAATTCCAACTCTGAACTGGTAGCAGTCGGGATGCTGATTTGTTGGTAGGTGTCCAAGCGGAGAGATTGTAATATGATCGAATGTATCAGTGACAAACTCGTGTCCGGACATTCACTCCTTGACGCCAGAAATGCAGTTTGTTTGTTTGTTTGTTTGTTTGTTTGTTTGTTTGCTTAACGCCCAGCCGACCACGAAGGGCCATATCAGGGTGGTGCTGCTTTGACATATAACGTGCGCCACACACAAGACAGAAGTCGCAGCACAGGCTTCATGTCTCACCCAGTCACATTATTCTGACACCGGACCAACCAGTCCTAGCACTAACCCCATAATGCCAGACGCCAGGCGGAGCAGCCACTAGATTGCCAATTTTAAAGTCTTAGGTATGACCCGGCCTGGGTTCGAACCCACGACCTCCCGATCACGGGGCGGACGCCCTACCACTAGGCCACCTTGACGCCAGAAATGCAGTAACTTGTATTGTCTGAGTGAGGTCAGAAATGCGTGAGAAATTCAAACTTTGTCAAAGACCGAAGTGGCTAAGAACAAGTATACGTACAAAGTTAAAAAGTGCCAAAACCTACACCCATTGTATCCAAAAGCAAACAAGACAACCTAGCGGTAACTTCGGACAGCCTAGGCAGATTTAATATATATATATATATATATGAAGTCTTATATCGCGCGCGTATCTCCAGACTCGGACTCAAGGCGCAGGGATCTATTTATGCCGTGTGAGATGGAATTTTTTACACAATACATCACGCATTCACATCGACCAGCAGATCGCAGCCATTTCGGAGCATATCCTACTTTTCACGGCCTATTATTCCAAGTCACACGGGTATTTTGGTGGCATTTTTTTTATCTATGCCTATACAATTTTGCCAGGAAAGACCCTTTTGTCAATCGTGGGATCTTTAACGTGCACACCCCAATGTAGTGTACACGATTTGAGATGGTGAGCTGATTAATTTACACGGGAAGGTCTGTACCTTTGAAAGTAAAGCACCACAGTTCTGTCTAGGCTTCAACATTAAAACGGGTACAGGTAGAGGTAGTCCCATAACCACTTTGGGTCGTAGGGAAGCGAGATGTTACGGATCTCAATACTGGAAAGAGATAATGCTTTATGTACTACAGTTTAACCCCTCTCTAAGACCCCCCTCTCTAAGGACTACCCCGCCACAACGACCCTTTTTTTTTTAACCGATGTGTTTCCTTATATAGTTGTCACCAGTGTAGCGACCACCCCGCTCTAACGTCTAAGGACCGACCTGACAGCTTGTGCAACGACTTTGTCAGACAAAGCCAAGACTCTCAGTCAGCGTAACGCATCACTGACAAACCGTGGGCCAAACGTGGCAGGATCTCCATGAGCGTGGTTTGGTCTGGGTGGGATCTTCTAGGTCAGTAAGCTGCACGCTCTCCCAGCGCTTATTTTGAACTGCACAAGACAAGCGTAGTCGGGTCGTGGCGCAGTACAGTCGTGATGTAGTTTTTATTTTATTTGCCATGTGCTGGATTGTCGCGTAAGCAAAGGCACTAAACCGCTGAGAGGTGTGATGGTTGGGTGGGCTGAGTAAACATCACAAACCAATCATCGAGATCAAAGGCAGCTCCATTGTGATAGCTGGGTGGCCTTGTTAAAAGACACTGACCTTCTTCCCAGGGGTCATTGACTCAGTTTTAGCTACGAGAGGTGGTTCCCCCTTTCATATCTGAGAGAGGAAACACTTCCTGCACCCGGGTCAGTGACTGAGTTTAACCTATGGGGAGTTTAACCTATGGCGCGGTCTCTTTGATGTCTTGAGAGGAAACTTGGCCAGGGTACTGAGATCTGAGGGTAGTACATGCACCAAAACTGGTGGACACCATCGACAATGTCAAACATGAAATCGAAGCAGTTTGCTTGAGGAAACGGTCGTCAGCAACTCAAACTTCTCTGTTTTCTTTTTTTAAGAAAATCTGAGGTGACTTTCTTTGTGGCCCCCTGACCTCGCCCTCTCCCTCTGTAAGGACCCCCCTCCATAAGGACCGATTTTTGTCAACATTTTCAAGGTCGCTAGAGAGGGGTTCCACTGTACAGGCTAAATGTTTCGCCTCTTAAGGACAAGATATGGGTTATATGATTCGAGTTTTACGTCCTCACGGCTTTTGACGAGATACACAAGTGTATGTGTGTTTAGGTGGTATCAGCCATCTGCACTTATGGCAGAATGACACGGGGGTGGGACATGGCTTCCGTCTCTGGG
Source organism: Littorina saxatilis (assembly GCF_037325665.1). Classification (NCBI taxonomy): domain Eukaryota; kingdom Metazoa; phylum Mollusca; class Gastropoda; order Littorinimorpha; family Littorinidae; genus Littorina; species Littorina saxatilis. Next base: position 45,597,509 of record NC_090252.1, read on the forward strand.
TCTGCACATAAAGTTGACCCGTGTCCGTCCCGGCCCGAATTCGAACCTGCGACCTTCCGATCACAAGTCCAGTGCTCTACCAACGTAGGCCCCCGTCACACAGCTCTACGTCCTTACGACGACCATGGCGATCACTCCGATCTGAACAAGTTATGAAATTGGGGCATATCGCCGTCACAATCCAGCACATGGCAAATAAAATAAAAACTACATCACGACTGTACTGCGCCACGACCCGACTACGCTTGTCTTGTGCAGTTCAAAATAAGCGCTGGGAGAGCGTGCAGCTTACTGACCTAGAAGATCCCACCCCGACCAAACCACGCTCATGGAGATCCTGCCACGTTTGGCCCACGATTGGCCACGCTCTCCGACACTTTTCCATCTTTCTTTCTTTATTTGGTGTTTAACGTCCTTTTCAACCACGAAGGTTATATCGCGACGGGGAAAGGGGGGAGATGGGATAGAGCCACTTGTCAATTGTTTCTTGTTCACAAAAGCACTAATCAAACATTTGCTCCAGGGGCTTGCAACGTACTACAATATATGACCTTACGGGGAGAATGCAAGTTTCCAGTACAAAGGACTTAACATTTCTTACATACTGCTTGACTAAAATCTGTACAAACATTGACTATATTCTATACAAGAAACACTTAACAAGGGTAAAAGGAGAAACAGAATCCGTTAGTCGCCTCTTACTGGGGAGCATCGGGTAAATTCTTCCCCCTAACCCGCGGGGGGGGGGGGGGGGGGGTACACTTTTCCATCGTAGAAGAAGCGGCGTCTATGTGTGACTGGGGTTTAACCACCGCGGTCCCACTCCACCAGGAAGTTACCTTGACATCTACAGCCTCGTCGCGTTCTGTATAGACACGATTTTTGTCTGCATTCATTGCGCAGATTTACATAGCTGTAATTAGTTGTGAAAGTAATTCAGCAAATTATTCCAACCAGGAAATAGCCACACTGCTAATATTTGGTATGCTTGAGGATTTTCCTATCCGCAGTACCATCCTTGGTGGATCTATGGTGATTTACAGGATGCTATATACGGGAAAGTATGCGTCGTTAATACCGGTGCATGAATATTTATTGTCAAATAAAAATGGCACAATAGACAAGTACTGATTCTGAAATCTACTGTGGCTGTTTTCTCCCTCCCCTCTCCATTCCCACCAACCCTCTCCCAACAGACTCTGTCTGTCTGTCTGTCTGTCTGTCTGTCTGTCTGTCTGTTTCTCTCTTTGTCTCTCTCTCTCTGTCTCTCTCTGTCTCTCTCTCTCTCTCTGTCTGCCTCTCTCTGTCTCTCTGTCTCTGTCTTTCTCTCTCTCTCTCTCTCTCTCTCTCTCTCTCTCTCTCACACACACTCTCTCCCTCTCTCTCCATCTCTCCCCCCCCCTCTCTCTCTCTCTCTCTCTCTCTCTCTCTCTCTCTCTCTCTCTCTCTCTCTCTCTCTCTCTCTCTCTCTCTCTCTCTCTCTCCCCCACCTAAAGTGCGCTTTTTTTGTTGCAGGAAAAGAGAATATTATCATGTTGAAAAAATATCGTTAACTTTTCGGCCGACGTACAATACACACAAAAAAAGATGCAAATCACGTTCAGTTAACCTCCTTTGCAAAAGAACAAATCTTCCATCAGTCTACAAAACTAACATATATATATTAATGCTTTTCTTTGCAGATCTTATAATAGCAGAGCAACCGAACCAAACAAGATGGCGGCGCTTCTAACGCTGATCTCCCTTACGCCTTTCTGCATCGTTCAATGCGCAGCGTACAGCGACTCAACTGCACACATGTCGGAGGTATTTCTGGACACTCGATTGGACGATGTGAGATTTTCAACAGACATTGTCTTCGAATTTCCAGCCGACCGTGACATTCACTGCGGGATTTTGTGCAGCCGCCATAGTTCTTGTTTGACCTTCACCTTCCACCAAGGTCAATGTCAAGGACATTCCGCCATCATGACATCAGCAAGCGCTCACACGGTTGCCATGGGAGCAAAATCTTTCGCCACCAGCGGAAGTTGTGAGTAGAATGTGATTTTTGTTGCTGAAATTACCTCGCAAATGACACCTTTGTCAATTTGCAAAATTGCTGAACTAAACACTTCGGACTGTGCATAAATAACAGCCTAGCTGTAGGTGTTTTATATGTATCATAGTGGAGAACTGCTCACTTAGGCCACACACAAAAAATAGGTGTGGTTAAGGTAACATAGCCAAAAAAAATAGGGTAGGAAGGTAGGCAATCACTTCTTTTTTTTAAACTTATTTTTCTAATGTGTACAAATTAAACCTACTTGACAGGGAAATAAGTGTGCGACTCGAGCGCTGTCGCTTTCATTGCGTTTTCTGCACTGGTTTATTTTTTGTTTTTTGTTTTTTGTTTTTGACAAATGTAAGAAAAAGTTATAGGGTCGGCCCCTAAAAATAGGGTAGGTCGGGTTACCGTAACCACACCTATTTTTTGGGGGGGCCTCATATAAATTGTCGATTTCAGGAATATAGCAGGTGGTCAGGGATTGAATGTAAAAATCCCCAAAAAGATAGACTGCCAACGTTCCAAACTGACAAGCCTGTTTAGCGCGGTAGTGGTTGCGCTGTGCTGCATAGCACGCTTTTCTGTACCTCTCTTTGTTTTAACTTTGTGAGCGTGTTTTTAAAATCCAAACATATCATATCTATATGTTTTTGGAATCAGGAACCGACAAGGAATAAGATGAAATTGTTTTTAAATCGATTTTGGAAATTTGATTTTAATCATAATTTTTATAGTTTTAATTTTCAGAGCTTGTTTTTAATCCGAATATAACATATTTATATGTTTTTGGAATTAGAAAATAATGAAGAATAAGATGAACGTATTTTTGGATCGTTTTATAAAAAATAATTGTAATTACAATTTTCAGATTTTTAATGACCAAAGTCATTAATTAATTTTTAAGCCTCCAAACTGAAATGCAATACCAAATTCTGGCCTTCGTCGAAGATTGCTTGGCCAAAATTTCAATCAATTTGATAGAAAAATGAGGGTGTGACAGTGCCGCCTCAACTTTTACAAAAAGCCGGATATGACGTCATCAAAGACATTTATAAAAAAAAAATGAAAAAAATGTCTGGGGATATCATACCCAGGAACTCTCATGTCTCATGCCGGTTTTTATACAAGCTGATGTGCATGCACTATAATTAACAACAACAAAAATAAACATCAACACCAATGACAACAACAACAAAACAACAACAACAACAAGAACAACAACTAAACAACAACTGCAACAACAACAACAACAACAACAACTGCAACAACAACAACAACAAAATAATTAAAACATAAAACGGATGCAAAACGATAAAGTTCTTCTTCGTGAGCAGAGGTAGTGTGCAAATGCAAATTGAAGTTGAGATGGGATCCGAACCGCCGGAGTTTTCAATTGCAAATGTGTGTCCTCCTAATCCGCAGATTCAATTAATCTCTCGTTCGTTCTCACCTGTGACCAATTATAAAATGTAAATGGATAGCAAACGATTTTCCACAGGTAAAGTTATTGTCGTGTTTTCGTCAGTGCAATCACCCGTGAGGAATGCTCCCTCAGGGCGTTATTTAACTTTGCACAAGTTTACGATTTTATTGAAAAGTTATGTTCTGTTGATCACGATCATTACTGATCGAACGTTTTTTGAACGCAACGACCCCGCACTGACAACGAGTTCATTTTCGGCACACAACGGACGTACGCATGCGCGGGACACTGCCATAGCAACGTCTGGACGATACGAATGGCGAGAGAAAAAAATATCGTCATTATCCTCATCCCCTTCTTCTATAGTCATCATCGTCGTCGCTGTTGTCATTGTCATTATCGTCGCTGTCTTTGCTTCGCTCCGTCAGGCTTCAATTAGCTTTTGTCGGGCGTCAATCCCCGATGAAGACCTCGAAGTTTGAAATGGAAGCATGTTAATGTGTAAATAATAAAAGCAAAGAACATAGCAACGAGAAATGCAAACATCTAACAAAGCCGAGCAAGCAGAATGACAGAGGCAATGAGTCGTAAACAAGATCGCGATTCTTTCGTTCACTGCACGACGCAAATCTTCTGTGACCTTTGACCCAACGTGCCGGGGTGCTGCACGATGCAAATCTTCTGTGACCTTTGACCGAAAGTTGCTTCCACATTCCATCACTAAGCTTAATATTTACAACTGAAAACCGAGGGGGTGGAATACTAAGCATGAGAGGAACCTACAGAACTGTGCATCCTCACACCTGACACACGTACTTATCTCAACATTTTATTAACTCAAAACACAGAAAGTTGCTTTCACGCGCCAGCTTTGATTGCAACAACGTGCTGGGGCCCCAAAACATGTACTATCAAAACGGAACTCGTGTTTCAAAGAGGCTCCCTGTGTTGATTTTGCACTTATTTTCTCACTGCCAAAATGATGACAAAAACGATGTTTGGTGGTTTGTTGCCCCTCGGACCGACAAAAAAGCAGGTCTGTCAATAGCTCATTCCATCAAACATCTTATAATGTTAATAGTCGGGCCAGATGTCTTTCCTGGTAGAAAATCTAAAATTGTCGATTGCTGAGCTGGACGCCTGAAGTTTATCAACGGAGAAGGGAAATCCACTCATCAGAGAATGTGTTCAGGGATCGGTCGTGCACGAGAAAGTTTCCAACCGATTGGAAGCCAGCCACAGGTTCGGATTGGTTGGAATCACATGCAAACCACAATATCTACCAATCCGATCACACGCGCGCCTCGCTCCCATTTGGTTGGCAACTTTCTCGTGTATACCAGCCCAGATGAAATGCTGCCATGGTTTTAATAAATACCACCCTTCCCCATACTGAACTCAGGTCAAAATGAGTTACTTCCCTTCGGGTCTCATTTATCCCTGACAGGATGCCTTTGTTTTCCTTCTCTGGAGAGGAAATCGATTGTTTACATATTTAGAGCTTTTCGTAATGTGTTATTGATATAAGTAGATTCGCGATCGTTGATAATGAATTTTCATGGTGTTGTGTAATTTTTAAATTACAAAGGAATTGATATGTAAGACAGTTTTAAGCGAGCTATCTTTCGCGGGTGCATTTACTGTGCAAACAACTCTAAATATGGCAAAAGTGTCACGTGATAATCAACTTTGGCTACGAAGCAGACGACACTTTTTCCGTAACTACTTGGGAGTGATGCAACAGTATCACGGTCTCCTTCCCACAGCAGTCTCAAAATGTTGACTTGTTTTGACCTTAGAACGATGTCTTTATCATAACTGTGAAGAACAGAACGGAGATCACTGTCGAAGTCGGCCATTCTACAATCACGTTCGTCTTTCGTCTGTTATCAGAAACATTAGCGAAAAACATATGGGAGATAACTCTGTTTTCTTGTTTTGATAGATTTCCCTTTAATGCGCGTAGTAATTATTCATCCTGTCAGAGAGACCACTGAGCGATAGCGTGGACCGATGATTATCAGAATGCGCCCTTCCCATGCAAGCAATCAAGTCAACCACAACATCTCCGTTCAGGATTTTGTATGAGCCATTGGACCACAAGAATGAAGATTCAAACGTCTGAACGCCAGAGAGTCAAGGTGCAGTGCTGACGTGAATGTCACTCTTATTTACGAGCAACATGGAATGAGCTATGGCCTATGCTCAGAGCGTGTTGACTTCGGCATAAATGCAACTGTAATTACACCCCCGGTATAGGGGTGTGTATAGGTTTCGCTCGATGTGTTTGTTTGTTTGTGTTCGCATATAGATCTCAAGAATGAACGGACCGATCGTCACCCAACTTGGTGAACAGGTTCTATACATTCCTGAGACGGTCCTTACAAAAATTGGGACCAGTCAAACACACGGTTAGGGAGTTATTGGTGGATTAAGATTCTACAAGGACTTATAGAGGGACATCGATGTGTTTGTTTGTTTGTTTGTGTTCGTATATAGATCTCAAGAATGAACGGACCGATCGTCACCAAACTTGGTGAACAGGTTCTATACATTCCTGAGACGGTCCTTACAAAAATTGGGACCAGTCAAACACACGGTTAGGGAGTTATTGGTGGATTAAGATTCTACAAGGACTTATAGAGGCACATATTAATGGTCAAAGGGAAATAACCTTCTCAGTTGGTGGCAGTGAGAATGGTTATTTCCCTTTGACCAACGGGGGTGTTTTTCCTACCTCGGAGGAATTTCTTGTTCTTCTTGGATTTTCAACGACAGAAAAAGTGCTCTTCTTCTTCTTCTTCTGCGTTCGTGGGCTGAAACTCCCACGTACACTCGTGTTTTTTGCACGAGTGGAATTTTACGTGTATGACCGTTTTTTACCCCGCCATTTAGGCAGCCATACGCCGTTTTCGGAGGAAAAAAGTGCTCTTAAAAGACCTCGGACAATTGTGATCCTCCACCACGGAATGAGTCGCATGTCACCTTTGCATGATTTTCATATTTTTACATTTTCCTAAAGAGTTTTTGATGCTCTATCAAGTGGTGAAACCCGTTTTAGAAAAGAGCGAAAACTGTTTGAGTTATAAGCCTATGACTAAGGTGACCCTCACACTGTTACCAGACACTCCCCGGACTTACATTATTAAGCCTAGCGCAGAACCGCGCGAGGTGACATGCGACTCATTTCGTGGTGGAGGGTCACAAATAAGCTTTTACAGATAGCAACCTCCTAATTTCCAATTTAGTGGGTTTTTGTTTGTTTCGTTTTCTTCTGAAAAATAAACCCGAGACAGATAGGCTGCAAACGTTCAAAAGTCAAGAATCAAAAATCATGTGTTTTGAAAAATGTTAGTCGTCTGCGCAGTGATTTTTCAAAGAGACCCATCCTCTTCCCCCCCCCCCCCCCCCCCCTCCCCCCCCCCCAAAAAAAAAAGACGAAGAAAAGAAAAAAGTATCAGATCTCAAGCGCCACATTATCTTCTCACTCTCTTTTATCACACACCCCCCCCCCCCCCCCCCCCAGGTGCAACAACTGGGATGGTGCGTCGTCCCTTTTGCAATTACGTGTGACGTTTAGATTACCTGAAATGTTCAATTAATGACAAGAAAAGTGCAGGGACAGACCGATGTTAACTTTTTTTGTTTGCTGTTTGCGATAGGGCGTCGGGTCTTGGCACACATAAAGAAAAATTAAAGGTATATCTTTGTTTTGAAATGCTGAAATGAGGATAAAGGGGGTGGGGACATTACTATATCGTACTCGCTCTAAGACTTAGATAAATGGAATCACTTTTGAGGTAACCACTGGGGACAAGAAAAGGCAGACATCATTTTATACCCGTCCAATTAATTCGCACCACCCTGGGCTAGGGCGACCCCTCTATGGGACAAATTACTGCTAACTAAACACTTTTCGCTTGTTAATTCATTCTGATTGTTCCGTTGGCATGCGCGGCTTCCTGGTCGGCTTCCGGACCGGTTGGGAATGTAATTCAAAACCAATTAAGGATGCTGTCTAGCTGTGAAATAGGAACATTACTACACTGTGTCAATTCGGACAGAATGCGACTGTAATTCGAACCAAATCAAGGATGTTGCCTGGCTAAAAGAAAAACAGAAACATTATTGCACTGCACGAACATTTGACAATAATTCGAATCTAATTAAGGATGTTGTCTAGGTGCAAAACAGGAACATTTCAGTACTGCAGCATACGGACAGTATTCAAATCTAATCAAGGATGTTGCCCAGCTGTGAAATAAGAATATAATAACTAAAATGTTAAAACTATGTGCATGTAGCCTATTGCCTAGAAGAGAACTATATCATTATCGCCTTTTTGATTTTCAGTAGTATGGGGTGTTCGTGTGTGGATTGGGTCAGAGAACTGATTTACATATTTTTTCCCCATTACAAGGTGACCCTAACTGAGCCTCAGAGCAGTGGACATATGGAAAACAGAGAAATTTAAGACGAAGGCGCAGCAATATTACGAAATGACTGGAAAAGAGACACTGATTGACTCTGACACTGACACTGACACTGACACTGACTGACACTGACACTGACACTGACACTGACACTGACACTGACACAGTTTAATTGAATATGGGCCTACAGCCCCTTTCAATGGGGGGGGGGGGGGTACACATGAATCACAGGAAAAAATAGAAAACATGATATTTAAACGTATGCAAAATACACAGTGGTTTGTTACAAGCTTTCCTCTATCAATAATCTTGCACATCAATGCTGCCTAATATATACATATACAACCGAACAATAAATACAGCAACAACAAAACCTTCAGCGACAATTAATCCTCATTATTATTTTTAACATTGACAATCTTAACTGAAATGCAAATAACAAAAACTTTGCTAAATCTACAATTGTTTCTGTGTCTTGTTTTTTAAACATGGTAATTAATCATACTGCCCAACTGATCACCAACACTTAAAAACTGTGCTAAATACTTTATTCTTAACTCACAATATGTTTGGCATTCAAACAAAAAATGGATTTCGGTCTCTAATTTATCTTCACAAAAGGGGCAACACTTGTTTTCTGTTGAATTTTGGAAGCGATATCTGTGGATATTTATCTGTGACTGGAAAAGAGAGAGAGAGATAGAGAGAGAGAGAGAGAGAGAGAGAGAGAGAGACAGACAGAGACAGAGAGAGACAGACAGACAGACAGACAGACAGACACAGAGCGCGCGCGCACACACAAAACAAGTTAAACTTATAATAATGTCAGTAATAAAGACCTGTGCTTGATCTTATGGACAAGATTAAGAATAATGGCATCTGAATGTCTGTCTGTCTGTCTGTCTACCTGTTTGTCTGTCTATATAATGTATATTTGTATTTGTTTCAGCGCGTTGTATCGGAGATGGCGTGCACCTGTTTGTTGACCCGAGTCTCAATGTCAAGGTCACCGTACTTTGTGAAGCTGATTGGCTGGTAAGAAAATATATGAAAATTACATGCACACATGTATGCAGAGAGAGAGAGAGAGAGAGAGAGAGAGAGAGAGAGAGAGAGAGAGAGAGAGAGAGAGAGAGAGAGAGAGAGGGAGAGAGAGAGAGAGAGAGAGAGAGAGAGAGAGAGAGAGAGAGAGAGAGAGAGAGAGAGAGAGAGAGAGAGAGAGAGAGAGAGAATGACAATTCTTTATTTTACGAGGGTAACAGAATAAGCATTGGTATACTTTTTTTGCATCTGGCTCTCGCCCTAAAGAGGGACTAAATCTACTATAATAACTACTACTACATACTTACATAATTAGTAAAACAGTATAAGTTTATGTACATAAGTGCATTATATGAAACATTGTAGTTTATAAATGTTCATGACAAGGTGCAAAGCAAAAATTTGCAAGTCAATTAGACTGAGTCAGCATACTATGCAGTAGTACTTCAACTCTGCAAGACAATGGATAGTATGCAGAACATCATAATTTCGTGAACAAAACTACAAATCAAAAGTGAGTGACTGTGTCCCAAAGGACATAACAATTAAGAATATACTATTTTCATTAAATGGGATATATATTTGTTTTTGAAAGAATCTGTGCTGGTAGCTTCCCGTAAGGCATTCGGAAGAGCGTTCCAGAGACGGCCACCTGAATAAACTAGACTAGACTTAAATAAGTCTATCCTAGGAAGAGGAGTGTTAAATTTCATAAGGTGGTGTGAATTCTTCAAAGAGAACTTTGAACAAATGGTTTGGGGTAGAGTTTCGGATATAATTTTATGCATAAAGATTCCTTTGTTAAAAAGCAGTCTTGACTTTAGAGGTAAGATCCCTAAATGTATGTAGTCTAACTCTGTGAGGGTAGTGTGCTTTAGTAATACTACTTTTAGTGCTCTTTTATGTAATCTGCTAAGTGGTTGGAATTTTCACTTGCTGAGTCCCATAGAGTGGATGCGTAATCAATAACAGATTGAATATGAGCAATGAAGAATAACTTTCTGGTGTGGCAGTTCAGGAAGTGTTTAATTCTAGATAAGAGATACACTTTCTTTGACACCACTTTACTAAGTTGCTCTATGTGGGTTGACCAAGACAAGTTGTTATCGATATTAACACCCAGCAGTTTGTGATGGTCGACTTTTTTCCACTATTTCACCATCTATCATTAAAGCAGGACCAGCTGAACAAATATTCTGGCGTTTTTTTCTTGTTGTTATGACCATATATTTGGTTTTCTTTGGGTTAAGAGACATATGGTTTAGTTCAGTCCACTCTGTCAACTGGTTTAAACTCCTTTGAAGTGATTCTGATAAGCGAGTTAGATTTGTGTTACTGGAGTGAATTGTGGAGAGAGAGAGAGAGAGAGAGAGAGAGAGAGAGAGAGAGAGAGAGAGAGAGAGAGGTCAGCAACAGAGAGAGGAAGATAAAGGAAATAAAAATAAAGTTCTGTTTTAGTCTGTTTTGCGTATGCGTACGTGTGTGTGTGTGTGTGTGTGTGTGTGTGTGCAGACTTGTGCGACAGGAACACCAACACAAGGAAATCAGTGATGCAAATCAAACATTTAGTTAGCAAAAGATCACGTGTATGAACCATTCATCACTTTATCAAAGTCGTGGTACTAATACACATTTGTCTTACCCCAATCCTTTTTCAAGAACACACGAAACAGAACAGAACAGAGAGAGAGAGAGAGAGAGAGAGAGAGAGAGAGAGAGAGAGAGAGAGAGAGAGAGAGAGAGAGAGAGAGAGAGAGAGAGAGAGAGAGAGAGAGAGAGAGCACACATACTCACACACTCACATACTCGGTTTCTAGTGATACTTTTAGACTCGAATGTGTCCCCAAGGATATTAAAACTTCAAAGGGTGTTATTCGATTTATCATCCTCTGACGCATTTGAAGTTATCGCCCTCTGGCACTTCTTTTAAGACCAAATGACTTGTTCGCAGAAGCAGCTTTTCTTTTTTCCGAAGATGGTAGCAAAGAAAGAAACTCTTAAACAGCCAAACAGAGAGTTTCTTTGTTTTGCTTTGTTAGAATGAACTCTGTGAAACAGCAGTCTGACAGTCAACGACCGAACATTTCCAGAGAATCGATACTTGTACTACTTGAGAATCCACATTTCAAAATAATCCAAAATTAAATGAGTTGAATAAAGTTAATATTCATTTCTTCACAATAACCTATTTTTTTCCGTTTTGTTTGTTTTACTTTTGTTTGGTTCGTTTTTGTATTAGCATTCTACAAAAAGGACATTCTTTACGGTATATTTCAATAACTGTTTTGTCTTGAAATGCGTTTGTTTGTTTGCTTGTTTGCTTAACGCCCAGCCGACCACGAAGGGCCATATCAGGGCGGTGCTGCTTAGACATATAACGTACGCCACACACAAGACAGAAGTCGCAGCACAGGCTTTATGTCTCACCCAGTCACATTATTCTCACACCGGATCAACCAGTCCTAGCACTATAAACCCCATAATGCCAGACGCCAGGCGGAGCAGCCACTAGATTGCCAATTTTAAAGTCTTACGGGGCGGACGCCTTACCACTAGGCCAACCGTGCCGGTTCTTGAAATGCGTTATAAACTGTCAAGTTCATGTAGATATTACAATGAATTCAGTAGTTTTGCATGGTAAGAAAAAAGTCAACAAGTCTCTCTCACTACCTGGTTAACTTTGTAGTTTTTACTTTATTATGCATCGACGAAGGCTGATTGTAAGCAAGCAGCAATCGCTTACATCAAAAGCCTCTTTAAATGTTTGGGTTTTCTTGTTGTTGTTTTTTTTTTGGGGGGGGTCTTCTCTCTACCTCTCTCTCTCTCTCTCTCTCTCTCTCTCTCTCTCTCTCTCTCTCTCTCTCTCTCTCTCTCTCTCTCTCTCTCTCTCTTTCTTTCTGCACCGAGACTCGGTGATTTCTCCCCAAACCTGTACTCACGTTAAAATGACGAACACGGAACGAATAACAGCGACGTTTCGACCTAAGGGTCTTCTTCAGGCACAAAAACACAAAAATACACACACAAAAAAGAAGAAGAAAGACGATAGAACAGATAAAGAGGAGAATAACTGACAAAACAACTGCACTGCACAAACCAACAAATGACAAAGACAGAGAAGCAAAAACTGCCGCTTTTCAACTCTTTTTTTTGCCCGTGTTATTGTTGGCTTCCCCTCGAGTAGCTTCCCTTGCTTCTCTGTCTTTGTCATTTGTTGGTTTGTGCAGTGCAGTTGTTTTGTCAGTTATTCTCCTCTTTATCTGTTCTATCGTCTTTCTTCTTCTTTTTTGTGTGTTTATTTTTGTGTGTTTGTGCCTGAAGAAGACCCTTAGGTCGAAACGTCGCTGTTATTCGTTCCGTGTTCGTCATTTTAACGTGAGTACATTGCTTTTTGGTCTCTTCATTGTTCCCTCTCACGTGCAGTCGCCATTGTTTAATACTTACAAGAACAAGTTTTACAAAAAGGAATAATTATGCACATTTAACTTTATATATTTTCTATTTATACAGCAGAATGAAAATAACTCTCCACGATCACTTAATTTTGATCTCAATGTCAAGTCTATCTGAAACAAAAATCCCAACGCCGATTCCATGGCAGGAACATGCCTCGACCACATTCTGATCGTCATCGCTCAACGGCTATCGCCAGTTATCTCTCTGATCGGACGCTAAAGTCCTACGCGAATCTATCAAAACAAGACTACAGAGTTATCTCCAATATGTTGTTCACGAGCAGTGTTCGCGAGACGAAAATGATTGCAGATTGGCCGACTTCGACAGTGATCTCCGTTCTGTTCTTCACAGTTATGATAAAGACATCGTTCTAAGGTCAAAACAAGTCGAAATAATGGGACTGCTGTCAAAAAATCGTCTGCTCCAGCGAGCGCGGAAACCAAACGGTTGATTATCACGTGACACTTTTGCCATATTTAGAGTTGTTTGCACAGTAAATACAGCCGCAAAAAATAGCTCGCTTGAAACTGTCTTTCATATCAATTCTTTTGTAATTTAAAAATTACACAACACCATGAAAAATCATTATCGACGAACGCGAATCTGCTCACATCCATAACACATTGCGAAAAGATCTAAATATGTAAAAAATCGATTTCCTCGCCAGACAAGGAAAACCAAGGCATCCTGTCAGTGAAAGAATTAGCCGAACTCATTATGACCCGAGTTCAGGGTGACCTCGACCACTGACAGCACGAATATATAGCTCGAGCAATGACACACGGTAATGCGCTTGTGCCCAGATAATAGAATGCAAAAAAAGAAAAAAGAAGAGACAGTGAGAGAGAGAGAGAGAGAGAGAGAGAGAGAGAGAGAGAGAGAGAGAGAGAGAGAGAGAGAGAGAGAGAGAGAGAGAGAGAGAGAGAGAGAGAGAGAGAGAGAACGCAGTGCAAAAAAAAGAGAGTGACAAAAAAAGAGAGAGCGAGACAGAGAGAGAGAGAGAGAGAGAGAGAGAGAGAGAGGGTGCACCTTATTGAGCTTTAGTATGGAGCATTTAACTGAGTATACGGGCCAAGGCTATCACGTTCACAGCTAAACTTATATAGCCTATGATTACAGCCCGTATAGCTCTAAGCAGAGATCTGCTACAGTATCTCTGCTCAGACGTCACGTGACGGAAAGAATGTTATCACACCATTGAAATGACATTCTTTCCGTCCTCTATAGGCGACGAAATAGGTCAAATTTTGTGCACTTTTTAGTAGAAAATGCAAAATTTGACCTATTTCGTCGCCTATAGAGGACGGAAAGAATGTCATTTCAATGGTGTGATAACATTCTTTCCGTCACGTGACGTCTGAGCTATACGGGCTGTAATCATAGGCTATATAAGTTTAGCTGTGAACGTGATAGCCTTGGCCCGTATACTCAGTTAAATGCTCCATACTAAAGCTCAATAAGGTGGAGAGAGAGAGAGAGAGAGAGAGAGAGAGAGAGAGAGAGAGAGAGAGAGAGAGAGAGAGAGAGAGCAAAAAAACAGCCAGACAGACAGCCAGACAGAGAGAGAGTCTCGGGCTGGTCGCAAACGAGCAATAGTCAGCTGCATGCTCGGATGAAAATAATAAACTAAACAATGTTCGGGCCATGACGCCATTCGAAACCGACACCTTCGCCTTTCCACGTGAGCGCTCTTACCGATTGAGCTAGTGTGTAGGCCCTACTCTTCAAAATCTAGCCTCTCTTAGAGTATATAAAAACAAGAAATTCCTCCGAGGTAGGAAAAACACCCCCGTCAAAGGGAAATAACCTTCTCAGTTGGTGGCAGTGACTGAGTGAGAATGGTTATTTCCCTTTGACCATTAAGATGTCCCTCTATAAGTCCTTGTATAATTTTAATCCACCAATAACTCCCTAACCGTGTGTTTGACTGGTCCCAATTTTTGTAAGGACCGTCTCAGGAATGTATAGAACCTGTTCACCAAGTTTGGTGACGATCGGTCCGTTCATTCTTGAGATCTATATGCGAACACAAACAAACAAACACATGGACCGAATCCTATACACACCCCTATACCGGGGGTGTAAAAACCTGCACGCATTCAGACCGCCGCGGGATGATGTTTCAACCCCTTGAGCCGCCTTGTCGGGGTGTCAGTTAAGATGTTTAAAACGCAGACATAATGCGTTGACGTACACATTCCCCTTAGATTGAAAACGTCTTTGAAAACAACTGAAACGAATTAAAAATATATATTATCTGACTAGTGTACACACCCTTGCTTTGTAAAAGCACCCATACTTCGTGAATAAAGGTCTCAAGTCTCACTAGCACATTTCATCGACGTCAAGTGTTACGTTGATGACGCGCTTCCTCATTTTAAGTCCTTTAAATGAAAAAGTTCCCTGGCTGGGCACGTGAAGGCGTGTAAAGCTAATATCTCAAGTTTGATTGACGTAAGGAACCTAATATTTTGCACACACCCTAGGCCCCACAATTTCAAGCTACTCTCAAAATTTAAGCTTAATTGATCCCAGAGTACCAGAGATACAAGTCTAAACTGTCGTGGGACAACGGACAAACATCCAAACAGACACAGTGAAACCTAATAGCCGCTTTATACATAACGGCGGCTAAATAATGCGTATATATACTACATTGGTCACTGGCTTGTTGTTGGTCAATTTGAATATGTACCTTATTAAATGACCTTGAACTTTGACAACTTTAAGTCACTGATGACGTGACGTCATTCATTATCTTTTGATGTCCAGGTGGTACAGAGAAGGCAGGACGGAAGTGTGGATTTTGAGCGAGGCTGGGAAGACTACAAGAATGGTTTCGGCAAACCCACTGGTGAGCTCTGGCTCGGTGAGTAACATTGCAAGTCACCAATTTAAAATATTTCGAGGACAAATATTTGTCACAATATTTGCCAGCAGAATCTTACGCTGTCTTTCTCTTTTCTTCTTCCATGCCCAAAAGCTAACAAAACACGACTCTATCTTGCTCGATAGCTTCAACCCTTTTTGATCATGTGCAAACAAAATAACTAACGATCTACGCACGCGCCCTCCTTCTCTCTCTCTCTGTCTCTGTGTCTGTCTGTCTGTCTGTCTGTATGTCTGTGTCTGCCTCTGTCCGTGTGTCTGTCTGTCTGTCTCTCTCTCTCCCTCCCTCTCTCCCTCTCTCTCCCTCTCTCTCCCCCTCTCTCTCTCTCTCTCTCTCTCTCTCTCTCTCTCTCTCTCTCTCTCTCTCTCTCTCTCTCTCGGCCGCGCCTCGTTCATTTGCATAGCGCGCGAAACTCATGTTTTTTCGTCACGGAAGACGACTTAGTTTTCTTTTATTTTTTTTATTTATCGTTTTGTGTTGATTTATTTTGTTTTAATTACACGACTGTAAAGGGCAAGAGTTTCTTCTGAATTAAATAGCCTCTCTTCCCCTTCGCTCTCCACTGAGCTCCTCTCTCTGCCAATCTTTCTGTGTCGGTATCTCAGTCTCCGTCCTTGTCTGTGTGTCCGTCCGACTCTGTCTTTATCTCTGTCAGTCTGTCTGTCTGTCTGTCTATTTATCTGACTCTCTCTCTCTCTCTCTCTCTCTCTCTCTCTCTCTCTCTCTCTCTCTCTCTCTCTCTCTCTCTCTCTCTCTCTCTCTCTCTCTCTCTCACAAAGATCCTACGCGTTAATTTCACATACGTATGCCTCCCCCCCCCTCCCTCCCCCAGAGACCATGCACCGTCTGACCAGCGGTCAGCCCTGGGAGCTACAGGTGACGCTATATGCCACCATACCATACCTTTGTCTCTGTCTTACCCAAATGTTACCCTCCACCACGAAATGAGTCGCATGTCACCTCGCGCGGTTCTGCGCTAGGCTTAATATAAGTCCGGGGAGTGTCTGGTAACAGTGTGAGGGTCACCTTAGTCACATGCTTATAACAGTTTTCGCTCTTTTCAAAAACGGTTTTCACTACTAGCACTGGATAGAGCATAACAAAAACTCTTTAGGAAAATGTAAAAATATTATTAAAATCATGCGAAGGTCACATGCGACTCATTTCGTGGTGGAGGGTCACATATACAGGACACACCTCTGTTCTTCATTTATGATCTTTTAACGAAACATACACTCATTACGATTTACATCCAGGTCTGGAGACCATGCACCGTCTGACCAGCGGTCAGCCCTGGGAGCTGCAGGTCACGCTGGGGGACTGGGAGGGCAACGTCACCTACGCCAACTACAACAACTTCTCCATCAGCTCCGCCGCCGACAACTTCACTCTCTACGCTGACTACTTGGAGGACAGGAGTCAAGTCAGTAAGTGGCCGATATGATATGTGTCTTCTCAGTAACAGTTTAACTTCCGGTATATGCCGGAAATCCGGTTTCGATGGTGGCCTATTTTTACATTTAGTCAAGTTTTGACTAAATGTTTTAACGTAGAGGGGGGAATCGAAACGAGGGTCGTGGTGTATGTGCGTGCGTGTGTGTGTGTGTGTGCGTGTGTGTGTGTGTGTGTGTAGAGCGATTCAGACTAAACTACTGGACCGATCTTTATGAAATTTGACATGAGAGTTCCTGGGTATGAAATTCCCGAACGTTTTTTTCATTTTTTTGATAAATGTCTTTGATGACGTCATATCCGGCTTTTCGGGAAAGTTGAGGCGGCACTGTCACGCCCTCATTTTTCAACCAAATTGGTTGAAATTTTGGTCAAGTAATTTTCGACGAAGCCCGGGGTTCGGTATTGCATTTCAGCTTGGTGGCTTAAAAATTAATTAATGACTTTGGTCATTAAAAATCGGAAAATTGTAAAAAAAAATTAAAAATTTATAAAACGATCCAAATTTACGTTTATCTTATTCTCCATCATTTGCTGATTCCAAAAACATATACATATGTTATATTCGGATTAAAAACAAGCTCTGAAAATTAAATATATAAAAATTATTATCAAAATTAAATTGTCCAAATCAATTTAAAAACACTTTCATCTTATTCCTTGTCGGTTCCTGATTCCAAAAACATATAGATATGATATGTTTGGATTAAAAACACGCTCAGAAAGTTAAAACAAAGAGAGGTACAGAAAAGCGTGCTATCCTTCTTAGCGCAACTACTACCCCGCTCTTCTTGTCAATTTCACTGCCTTTGCCGTGAGCGGTGGACTGACGATGCTACGAGTATACGGTCTTGCTGAAAAATGGCAGCTACTTGACTAAATATTGTATTTTCGCCTTACGCGACTTGTTGTTCTTTCTTTGTGTTGTTGTTCGGTTGAGGCTCAGGTTTCATTACATTTCTCAATTTGTTTGTTTGTTTGTTTGTTTGTTTGTTTGTTTGCTTAACGCCCAGCCGACCACGAAGGGCCATATCAGGGCGGTGCTGCTTTGACATATAACGTGCGCCACACACAAGACAGAAGTCGCAGCACAGGCTTCATGTCTCACCCAGTCACATTATTCTGACACCGGACCAACCAGTCCTTGCACTAACCCTATAATGCCAGACGCCAGGCGGAGCAGCCACTATATTGCCAATTTTGTAAAGTCATAGGTATGACCCGGCCGGGGTTCGAACCCACGACCTCCCGATCACGGGGCGGACGCCTTACCGCTAGGCCAACCGTGCCCGTTACATTTCTCAGTCCCACCCATGCAGTTGTATCTCTACCCCCATCCCTGCCCCCAATGCTGTATTGTGTTTTATATACGCTACACCCCGAGTCACAGTTCATCAGTAGGACCGATGACTAGTAAGAAGATTTAATTTCTTCAACTGTATACCTGTCTCTCCAAAAGTAACGAGACATGTGTGGTTTTGATAATTATTTGGTTAAAGGCATACTAACGCACTCCCGTGTTTACAAAGTGTAGTTTGCCCACAATCGATGTCAAACGCACCATAAGACCATATAATGACGATACGTCACCATGCGCGGACCATAATACATGCATTACAGCTTGTTCTAGCCTCTGAAAAAGTGAGGATGTCAACAAAGCCGCGGTGTTCTCTCCCTTGCATCAACGTTACATGTGTTGCCAAATCTATAAATAGGACGATCCAGATCAAAATGAAAATTCAAATATCTCAACATTTAAGGGGTCCTAGACCACAATATTTTGCAGGGAACTTAATTTAGTCTGTCTCCAGCTGTTGGTAAAGCAATTAGCGTGTATAGTCATCGAGTACATATGGCTTTAAACAATTTAAACAGCAGTACAGTTTGAGTGAAATCACACGGGAAGGAATGTCTAAGTTGGGGTACGAACAATTGTGCAATACTTTGTTGTTGTTAGACCCCCGGTATAGGGGTGTGTATAGGTTTCACTCGATGTGTTTGTGTTCGCAAGTAGATCTCAAGAATGAACGGACCGATCGTCACCAAACTTGGTGAACAGGTTCTATACATTCCTGAGACGGTCCTTACAAAAATTGGCACCAGTCAAACACACGGTTAGGGAGTTATTGGTGGATTAAAATTATACAAGGCCTGGTATAGACGGACACCCCCGTTGGTCAAAGGGAAATAACCATTCTCACTGCCACCAACTGAGAAGGTTATTTCCCTTTGACGGGGGTGTAGTTCCTATCGGAGGAATTTCTTGTTGTTGTTGTTGTTGTTGTTGTTGTTGTTGTTGTTGTTGTTTTTGCTGTTTTTGCTGTTTTTGTTGTTGTTATCGTTGTTGTTGTTGCTAAGTTAGAATGTACGAAATGACACAACACATAAAACATGGAAAAACGCACAAAACACACAAAACACACAAAACATGGTAAAACGCACTATAACCACGCACACTCTTACATGACTATACAGACGACAGCCTGGCGCGGAACAGCGGATACCAGTTCACCACCTACGACGCCGACAACGACATTCAAAAAAACATTAACTGCGCGAACAAGCTCAACGGCGGATGGTGGTTCGTTAAGTGTGGCGACAGCAATCTCAACGGCCTTTACATGAACAGCAGCGACGCCCCGGACACAAATGGCGTCCGATACAAGCAGTGGCTGGGAACAGAGTACTCGCTCAAGTTCGCCCAGATGAAGATTCGTCCCGTTCAGGGATTTCGGTAAAAGTCTGCAATTTATGGGAATGTTTTTGAGAATGTTTTTTTGTTTTAACCTGTTTGGGGTTTTTTGGGTTGTTTTTTTTACATTGCTGATTGACTTTCTTACGACTTTCTTATAACAGTGTTATTCTTAATCAAAAAACAAGAAAGGTAGGTTGTTGGAACGTTTGCTATTAACAAAACAATACTATACATTCACAAATATATCGACCCAACGGTCTTTTAAGTGCACAGACAAACAACGAGTAACAAGCCACCAAAAACTGCATAACGAATCGGGTTTTGTGCCCCTGAAAGAAAGGCGACGTCGTCATAAACTTTTACTGTATTATGAAATTGTAAATCGTTTAACCCCAGAATATTTATATTCCAAACTGCCGGTCCTGGTTTCCGATGTAAATCCTTACCACAGACGACGCCCTCTTGAACGTAAGGTTCCATTGTGCAGAAGTGAGTTGATTCTGAATTTTGGAACGTTGGCAGTCTCTTTGTTTTTGGATTTGGTGTTATTCTTATTTGGAACGTAAAGACGAGCGCAATTGCCTAGTGGATAGGACGCTGGCCTCCCAAGTGGAAGGTCGTGGGTTCGAATCCCGGCTGCGCCTGGTGGGTTTAGGGTGGAAATTTGTCCGATTTCCCAGGTCAACCTATTTGCAGACCTGCCAGTGCGTTATCCTCCTATTAGTGCATACACGCAAGCGCAAGACCAAGTGCGCACGGAAAAGATACTGTAATCCATGTCAGAGTTCGGTGGGTAAACGAAACACGAAAATACCTAGCATACATCCCCCGAAAGCGGCGTAAGGCTGCCTAAATCGCGGGGTAAAAACAGTCATACACGTACAAATCCGTTGGCGTTTGGTTTAAGCGTGTTTATTGAAATTCTCATACACACGTTTCAAACAATAACAACATTGAGAACGTTAACAAGCAGATTGCTTATGGACACGTTCTTGAACTTATAATCAATACACATTCAGATAGCAAAACATGGCGAACAAGTGATAGCTTCAACACTTATCTTGATAATCTTTAATTATATAGGGAGAGGGAGAGAGAGAGAGGGAGGGAGAGAATGCCTGGCTACATCAATTGCACAGTTAATATAATATCAGCCGAAGCGATTAGTTAACATAACATAGTCTTGTACAACAGAGAATATTTTCGTGTTGGCGTTTCAGTCCATGAACGGAGAAGAAGATGATGACACATGTATCGCTAAACGCGTAAATTATCTGGAATTCTTTGGAACAGTATTCTCCGTAGGAACAAAAAATAATAACATAATTTCGGCAACAAAAACACAAAAACAGCAGGACACAGTTGGGCATCGGTGCTATTCTTATTTGGAACGTAAATGGACCGTTAGTTTCATTTTCACTTGTTCTCAAAGGGCTTTAACCCAATCGTTTCCGGTTTAACTGTACACTAGACAAACTTTGAGAGACAACAAAATTTGGAATAATAACACAAACAAAATATGAAAAAGCTTTGCTGCGGGTAACGATGCAATCTGAAGGGGGTACAAAAGCGTAAGACCTCCAATAGTTCCCTAGATGATTGTAAACCGGTTTACTGGTTCAAACAGATAGTAAATTTCGTGTGTTATGGTTTGTTTGCTAGTTGTTGTCGTTTGCTTGTTATTGTTGCTTTATCTTCTGTTGTTGGTTTTGTTTGTTTTGTTTGCTTGTGTTAAAAAAATTGGGGGGGAGGGGGAGGATTAGTAATGTCCGTCAAATGAAGAAAAGTACGATGAACATTAAACAGCAGCACAAAAAGGACAGGTATTGGCTTTACTTTGAATTGAAATTGCGAAGAATGGCGAAATGTCGTTTTCACTTGTTATTTTAAAACTTGAAGATGTAACATGTTGCCTTTGTTTTTTCGTGTACTAAATAGACTTCTCCTACATTCGTGAGAGAGACCACTCATGAGATAACAATACCGAAATGTTTACTCCCTTGTTCCCTGTTAGTCTTGGTGGTGGAAGGGGTGGAGGGAGGGTAGCGCGACATTCGTTTGCAAATTTTTCGTGCCTTGGGGAGTTCTTTTCTCGTACAAAAGGTGTACTCGGAGTAAGAATTTCGTACGAAATATTTACTCCGGAGTACATTTTTCGTGGAGTAAAAATGTTCGTGTTACATTTTAAGAACGAAAGTGACAAGCAAAGAGAGGCAAATAATTATGATGGTTTAAAGTATGCGTTTTTCTCGACCAATTTCACAAGCAACCTAATTATGCTTAATTGTAGAGCTCACTCCGTCGATTAGTTTCACTAGAACTGTTCTTCGATAAAAGTGACTTGTATAAGGATTTTTCAATAAAGTCACTGGATTGTGAGCTTTGAATGTACCACGCTTCCCCCCGCGGGTTAGGGGGAAGAATTTACCCGATGCTCCCCAGCATGTCGTAAGAGGCGACTAACGGATTCTGTTTCTCCTTTTACCCTTGTTAAGTGTTTCTTGTATAGAATATAGTCCATGTTTGTAAAGATTTTAGTCAAGCAGTATGTAAGAAATGTTAAGTCCTTTGTACTGGAAACTTGCATTCTCCCAGTAAGGTCATATATTGTACTACGTTGCAAGCCCCTGGAGCAATTTTTTTATTAGTGCTTTTGTGAACAAGAAACAATTGACAAGTGGCTCTATCCCATCTCCCCCCCTTTCCCCGTCGCGATATAACCTTCGTGGTTGAAAACGACGTTAAACACCAAATAAAGAAAGAAAGAAAGAATGTACCACTCTAAAGGTTCAACATGACCAATCGTACATGCGCAACTGGCAACCTAGCTTCCATTCGGATAGACACAAACCCGTCGCGATATAACCTTCGTGGTTGAAAACGACGTTAAACACCAAATAAAGTAAAGTAAATAGACACAAACACTGCAACAACCTGTGCGGAGTAGGATTTTTTTTTTTTTGTTTTGTTTTTTGTTTGCTGAATGATTTCGCAGATCGACAAAGGTGACACTTACGAAATAAAATCAGAAAAATATGAATAAACTGAGATGAAAGTGTAGTCAGACTTGTGATTTTCGGTAAATGTCCAAGTGCTCCTTATCCCGTGTAAAATCCCGGGCAGGTCTGAGTTGGGTGGACATGAACATGGAAGAAAATGAACGGAGCGATAATGTAGAGGATAATGTAGAGGAAAATGCAGAGATTCATATAATAAAACATTATTATGCAGTGTTCTGAAGTCTAAAGTGTGTGTGTGTGTGTGTGTGTGTGTGTGTGTGTGTGTGTGTGTGTGTGTGTGTGTGTGTGCGTGCGTGCGTAAGTGTGTGTGTGCGTGCGTGCGTAAGTGTGTGTGTGTGTAAGTGTGTGTGTAAGTGTGTGTGTAAGTGTGTGTGTGTGTAAGTGTGTGTGTGTGTAAGTGTGTGTGTTTGTGTGTAAGTGTGTGCGTAAGTGTGTGCGTAAGTGTGTGCGTAAGTGTGTGTGTATGTATGTGTGTGTGCGTGTCTGTGTCTGTATGTGCGTGTCTGTGTCTGTCTGTGTGTGATCCTCGACACATGTCAACTTAACACGATGAGCCAAAAACGGTATCCTTACTCCCAACCCCCCCCCCCCCCCCCCCCCCCCCCCGAGTGCCCGGTGCGGTACGTACAAATCATCAGTCATTCTGCTGAAAGTGTAGGTGGCACACACCTGGGTAGTGCGACTCATGTTGCTGCTAGCTTTCTACTGGGAGGAAGCCAACCGAATTTCCCAGCAATGGCAAAACACGTCTAAAGTGCGCACGGAAAAGATCATGTAATCCATGTCAGAGTTCGGTGGGTTATAAAAGACCCGAAAAGACGCAGCATGCATCCTTCGAAACCGGTGTACGGCTGCTTAGATGGCGGTGTAAAAAGGGTCATACATGTAAACACCCACTCGTGCAAACAAAACACGAGTGTGCGAGGGAGTTTCAATCCCATGAAGAAGAAGAGGAAGAAGAAGGAGAAGGAGAAGGAGAAGAACAAGCAGAGGAAGAAGAACATGAATATGAACAAGATCAAGAAGAAGAAGATGAAGAATTAAGAAGAAGAAGAAGAAGACACGTGAAGAAGAAGAAGAAGAACAAGAACATGAACAAGATCAAGAAGAACAAGAACACCAACAACAACACAACAACAACAATAACACCACCATCACCAACAACAACAACAACAACGAACAACAACAACAAACAAACAACAACAAACAACAACAACAACAATGAAAAACGCACCCCGTATTATACGGGGGGAGTAATAAGATACTCACAGTCAAACTTCATGCTCTGAAGGCCGTCGGGAAGAGAGCTGAGCGCAGTCTTAAGCCATTCATCCAGCTGTTTGGCAAACCGCCGTATCACCTGCGTCAGGCTGAAACAGAGAAGTTGAGGTTGTGTAAAATGTTTTTACTGATTGCTTTTGAACTGAACGCGAAATGGTCATTTTAAGGGAATAAAAGGTGACTTTTGTTTGTTGGCTCTCGTTAAAGATTGTGTTGACAAGTTAAAAGAGTTGCATTAACTTGACGCACGTGCTCACGCATCTACGCCCTCGGACGCACAAGCGCGCGCACACGTACGAACGCACGCACGCACAAAATACAGAGAAAGACAGAACGGCAAACACACACATACACTCACACACACACACACACACACACACACACACACACACACTTATACACACGCTAAGTCTCTCTCTCTCCGAGTCTCTTTCTGACCTGTCAGGTAGCGGCTGAAGCACTGTAGGCATGAGAACACTTGCTATGGCTTTGTACAGAATGGAGTCACACACACCCACCAACATCACGATGGTACTGGAATCCAGAATGGGAACGATATGCGGTGGCATCCCTTGCCAAAAATGCAACAAGAAATTTTGAACCTGCGAAAGAAAAACGAAAGGAATATGATGAGAATCATGACCCAAAAGGCAAAGTAGGCTACTAACTGAACGATGTAGCAAAGGGAAGCATTCACAGATGAAAGGTGGCATTCTCTGCCAAAAATGGCACAAGAAATTCTGAACCTGCGAAAGAAAAACGAAAGGAATATGATGATAATCATGACCCAAAAGGCAAAGTAGGCTACTAACAGAACGATGTAGTAAAGGGAAGCATTCACAGTCAGATGAAAGGTGGCATTCTCTGCCAAAAATGGCACAAGAAATTCTGAACCTGCGAAACAAAAACTGAAAGAAATACATTTCATAACCAAGTGATGCAGGCTTAATGAACTACATGTATCTAGCAAAGGGAAGTAAACGTTTAAAATGGGGAGTGGGTGCTTGCGATGTAGGGTGGTGTCCCTTAAATGCCAAGAATGCAACAAGAATTTCTGTGTATATATGTCTTGTATACTTGCCATTTACATATTTATTATACATGTTGAAGGATGAATGATGATACATTGTAGACGGATGCATGTTATTGATTAAAAGCCCCACAATGATGTGCTTGGCAAATACAAAACAAACAACAACAACAAAAAACAAAAAAAAGAATTTCTGAACCTGCAGAAGAACAATGAAAAGGAATGAGAATCATGAACAAGTAGGGCAGATAACTCATGACAAGATGGAACAAACGAAGGGAACTAGGCGCTCGCAAGATGGATGACAACTCTAAGTGAGAGTTATGCAGAACCTGGAAGAATAAGAAATTTTGAAATGAACAATAGACACACATCCTCGTTTGTTAATGTCAATGCTTCTTATTCAAAATAAAGTCTTTTTTCCCCTTTCAATGCTTCTTATTAAATATAATTTGTTCATTGAGATGTCTTATCAAATGCCGTTTGTTTGTTGCAATACATCGTATTAGAGTGAGTGTGTGTGTGTGTGTGTGTGTGTGTGTGTGTGTGTGTGTGTGTGTGCGTGCGTGTGTGTGTGTGTGTGTGTGTGTGTGTGTGTGTGCGTGAGTGCGTTCGTGCCAGAATGTACGTGGAGTGCGTGCGAGTGTACGTGCGCACGTGCGTCCCGCGTGAGTCTGTGCGTGCAAGTCTGTGTATGTGTCTCTCAGTGTCTGTGTCTGTGTGTGTCTGTATGTATGTATGTCTGTGTCTATGTCTGTGTGTTATTTTGGATCAGAAGGAAAGGAGAACTCGCCTCATCAAAGTTGGCTCGTATGACGGTGTCGAGAATCCTCTGGCAGTGAGTTCTATACATCATCAGGAACGTTAACACCTGCAAAAATCATATCGCACACAGTTTGGTTACCTCCCTTACTTAAGATTTTTACACGAGAGACTGAGAGGGAGAGAGGGCGAGAGGGAGGGGGAGACAGAGAAAGAGAGAGAGAAAAAGAGAGAGAGAGTGAAAAAGAGAGAGAGAAAGAGAGAGTGAAAAAGAGAGAGAGAAAGAGATAGACAGATAGACAGACACACAGAGAAAGACAGAGGCAGACAGAGACAGCAAGGGAGAGAGAGACAGAGAGATACACGCAGAGAGATAGCCTACATCACAGGAAAAATTGTATCAGAAAAACTATCAGAAAAATCGTAACAGAATAATCGTATCAGAACCATCGTGCAGAAAAATCGTATCAAACAAATTGTTCAGAAAATTTGTATCAGAACATTTTTTTATCAGAAAAGTCGTATCAAAGGTGAGGGAAGTCGTCATCAATGCTAACCTTCCCCTCCTCAATACCGGGGGGCACCTTGACGTCCTTAATGTCCGGAAATTCAGGTAACAATGTCCCCAGCTTGGAACGCGGGGAATACGCCACCAGCTGCAGTGATCAGAAAAAGACATCCAGAGGTCAGCGTAGTGCAATTTAAAATAAAATATTTTAAAAAAAATTAAACACCCACACAAACACATTCAGACACGCAGTAGTCTTCCCCTTCTTGCTCTTTGTTTCTGTCTCTGTCTCTGTCTCTCTCTCGATCTGACTCTCGCTCTCTCTCTTTTTCCCTCTCTCTCTCTATCTCGCTCGCTCGCTCGCTTGCTCTCTCTCTCTCTCTCTCGCTCTCTCTACCTCTCTCTCTCTCTACCTCTCTCTCTCTCGCTCTCTCTCTCTCCCTCTCTCTCTCTTTCTTTCTCTCTCTCCCCTCTCTCTCTGTCTCTCTCTCTCTCTGTCTCTGTCTCTCTCTCTCTGTCTCTCTCTCTCTGTCTCTCTCTCTCTCTCTTTCAATCTCTCTCCCCCTCTCTC